>NC_057814.1:17904514-17949824 GCF_018294505.1 Triticum aestivum | reverse complement strand
TTGATGGGCCTTTTAGTACCGGTTCGTGCCATGAACCGGTACTAATGCCTCAAAGCCCATTAGTACCAGTTGGTGGCATCAACCGGGACTAAAGGACTAACCTTTAGTCCCGGTTGGTGCCACCAACCGGGACTAATGGGCATCGCACCCTTTAGTCCCGGTTCGTGGCACCAACTGGGACTAAAGGGCCCAGGTGAACCGGGACTAATGCCTTAGCCGCACGAATCGGGACCAATGCTCACATTAGTCCCGGTTCGTGACTGAACCGGGACTAATGTGAATATTGCCCTGTGATGAAAGCCTTGTTTTGTACTAGTGCACGTCCGACCACAAATCCTTAGAACACACTAACATTGGAAACTGGACGAGGAATGAGGAATATATAAATGCTTTAAACTAAAATTAGACATATATACACAATGAGCAAATATTATGCTTATATATTCTAAGAACACATAAAGCATTACAAGGTATTAAACTAAGCCAAATAAATCTATAACAAGCATATGTTTCATCTCATAAGCAAAAATAGCATTCATGGATTGCTACTTAGTACTTCAAATTTCACCCATTAATCAGATATCCATAATTAAAATGCCGGATTATCCGACTAGAAAAAACAGATTATCCTATTGCGATGTACATTAGTAATACCATATCCTATCAATCAAACTCGGATCTGGATCTCAAAATTCTCTAACCGTACCCAAATAGAAAACGGTTACGGGCGGAAATCATCCTAACCACTTTAACCCTTAGCTGGAGGGATAATAAAGTAAAACGACTACACTGCAGACTCCATATCATATAAACAAATCAAGTCCCCAAATAGTAAATATGAGGTGAGAGTCCAATAAAGGATATCACAAACAAATCAAAAATAGTGAAAATAAAAGAAATAAACAATAACATCCATATGAACAAATCAGGTCCCCGGATAGAAGATCAACAGATCCTCTGTGCAGGCTTGCGATCTTGTTGCAGAACTTATGGTCGCATAATTCATATACGCCCTTCAGGTCATGTTGTGCTGCTCTGGAACTATGTCTTCAACCTTCTTCGCTTCACTCTTGTTTTGTGTTTGGCCAGCCAGCCATTCCTCTCTGAAATTTTGTGTCCTCCACTATCGCATCCTGATTCCCCTCCTCGATTTCTCTACTCTCTGTTTCCTCCATTCTTCTTGGTCCTCTCCTTGAGTTTCGTGTCTCATGCTCTTGTGCACCCTTGATCTCATCCCGTCCATGAACATTAATTTCAATCTGGTTGTTGCTTATGCCTGCACAAGCTTGCCCTGTCTCGTCCATATTGTTTTCACTTCCGACACCATTATTCTGAGGAGCTGCAGGAGCAACTTCATTTGGCCACAGGCTACTATTCTGGATGCCATAGTGCCAAAGCAATGCCCAGATGTGAGTTATGAACTCCCCTCCAGAAAGACACTTCCTGTGTGCCTGTGCATTCCATGTGGGCGCAATGTGTATAAGTAACTCAGTCCATACCTCTGCCAGGATCTTCCAGCGAGCTTCGTCGGTTGGAAGATTGAGCAGTTCCTTGCCCAGCACCGCACCTTGTTTCAATACATCTTCTTTTTCAGAGTCTTTGATAGGTTTCTCTGCTTTGTTTTTCAGCTTTTTGTACCTGCTCTCTAATGAATCACAGTTTTTCAGAATGCCATCACGAGCACTCTGGACAGTTTTTTGGAAGACTATCTTGGGAACAAGAAAGCTGTCAGGGATCAGGTCTGGCTTTGCAACCACCAGATATGCACAGTACCGCGATAAGCTATTCGCAACGGTGTATGATTCCCGAAGCTCATCGGGCAAATTCTCACTTGACTTGGATGAGCAGCAGTTTGTTAACCATGACAAGATGTCATCTTCCTTCTCACCCAAATCCATAAGATACGGTTTGGATGAGCAGCAAGAAGTCAACCAAGACAAGAGGGAACACGGAAACCCAGGGTTGCTCAAGTTGACGCCGTGTTTTGTCACAAGCTCCATCTCGCAGAGGCTGGTGGCAATGTGCCACATGAGAATGATGTGAGAGCTTGTTGGCAGGAGGATCTGAGTGCTCGTCGGTGGTGCACTGTAAGCCTTGTAGTTCTGCAACTGCTTCCTAAGGTTACTGTTGGACAATGTCTTGATGTCCCTAGGCAGACTACAACCTTGTTCTTCCTCTACCATTGTGCTGAGCTTCTCTAGAACTGCCTTCTTGACAAACTCCGGAACTTTGATGGCACAGTTGAGCTTTGCCCCATCATCTTTCTTTGGAATTATTCCTGTAGTTAGGTTGTGAACAAAATTCCAAAGTCTTGGTCTGTCATCATACGACTGCATGAAGAAATACTGGTCAATGAAACCATGCCACCTCTTATCAGTAATTTTACGTCTGGAAATCGAAAATAGCATCTGATACAGACATGTAAACTTGTTCCCCTGCCACCTCATCTGCACATACTCACATGCCAGGATTAAGCGTGTCCAGTCCGAGAGTAAGTATGTCACCATCTCCCAAACCTCCTTGGCAATCATCAATAAAATGAATGCCCATGTGATGATCATGTCGATATTAAAACCCTTCACCATATTAGCAAGCTCGCCGTTTGGGGGCTTATAGACCCTACGGATATCCATAGCGAGCCAGCAGACAGCAGCAATGGTCAGCATGGACAGAACCAGGGTGACGAAGAGAGATAGCAGCCCAGACCAGAACACCATGGGGTGGCGGGTGTTGAAATAGTCGTGGACGAAGGCAAGCTGCAGCTCCATGATCCTGAGGGCATTGCTGGCACCCACCTTCCCACCAATTATGCTCTTGACCAGCTCTCGGTTTACTTTAAAGATACATGGATGCAGTGTCACATCCTCAAGCCGGCACCGCAGCAGCCTGGACAAGGCGAAGGCCAGAGGGAGATCCTTTAGGTCGGTATTCTGGGTAGGTGTATCGCCAAAATATAGCCAGACCTTGTCCAGCGTGACCAGTGTTGACGACCTGGTGCTGCTGTAAGTATCTTCTCTTGCAGCACAGCAACGACATCTAGCTAGGCTGAACCATCCGGGCAGACGGGCACTAGTGTCGGCAGAAAATGCATACATAGGCTTCTTTAGTTGGAAACCATGACTTTCTTCTCCATACACCAAGTAGTTGTAGCCTTCCATCGTCACTGGGTCAGGCACTACTCGCGAGTTGCTCGTGCTATCATCATATCTGGCACGCATGTGTTCTGCAACAAGCTGCGAACTCCCGCCATGCCAGAAGGAGCCGACTGCCAGTTTATGTGAGAAGAATCTGTAGGCACTCCTCACTATCTGCAGACACCAGACGGACCATAGTGGACCCGTGAATCTGGATCCACGCGTCCAATTCAGGAACGCCGATCCCAAGAGCTTGAACACGTTCCTCCACTCAGTGAACCTTCGCCCCCTGCGGTCAGGAACACCATACCCGGAGATGTAATCTGCACTGTAACGGAAATTGACAAGCATAAGAGCCCACACCGGGAAGAGCTGATTCTTGAAAGGCGCCGTTTGCATGGCCCCCAGGAGGTACAGGACAATGGAGTCGGAGACGGCATCGAAGACGCTGAAGACGGCCCTCATGAACGAGTTGTGGATCATGCGGCGAAAGAAATCCATGAGGAACATGGCGAAGAAGAGCAGTGTGGCGAGGACCACCAGGAACTCGATGCGAAACAAGATAACAGTTTTCTTGTTCAGCATGATGAACAGAGATGCCACATGATCACGGACATCATCGTAGCTCACCATTCTCTTGGCTAACGGCGCCTGCATGTCCATGGTTGTTTCTAAATCAAATTAATTAAAGAAAACACCCCTTTCTCAAGAAAATCATCACAACTAGCTAATAGTCACAGTTCACAAAAACTTGAACAGATCAATGAGGCGCTTAAGTCTTAACCCTCCACCTGAACTTCTTGTGAACTCTAAATTAAGAACAAAATTGGAGGCATGCTGTTTCTATGTTGCTGCTGATTTCATATAATTGATTATAATAGCCGAGGAATTGTGGATTTTAATATAATTCCTCTGGTTGTTTCCTTGCAATGTGATAAAACGGAAAAAAATTCCTAGTTCAGCAGAGGTTTACTATGTCTTGTGTGCTTCTATTGCAAGCTTAATAATAATTCTATAAAGACATATATGCACAATAATTCAGCTAAGCCAATTTGTGCATCCTGTACATCGGAACCGTACCTGCGCTTTTTTTAGATAGAAGCTGATGATTCTATCTCTTATATTTGAGGAAATAAACTGAAGTTTGCAAATGGTGTTGTAACGCAAAGTTGATGCTCAAGAACTTGTTTGTTTATAACTATGTATGAAAGAGTAAGCAGCTTGCATTGTCGGTACCTGGGCGCAGTAGCTGCTCAAGGGCGATCCAGACCAGCCTCGCTTCTTCAATTGGAGAGACGACACCCGAAAGGTGAGATCTATGATAACTGGGTACCCATGGAGTAACGGCTCTGGACACGGCAGCATCTGCTTCTGCACACGAGGCTTCATCATTAAGATCATCAGGACCACTAGCCAGAGCATATCCTCGACCTCGATAGGCAATATATACTTTGTGGCCTTGTGGACTGAAGAAGATCTGAGCATGCGTGTCTGACAAGGCATCCACCGTTGCACGTCGGTACATCATCAATTTGTTTTTCCAAAAAAGAGGATTACCCCGGTCTCTGCATCGAGCGAAGCACACAACCATCTTTATCCAATTATTATTCAACAAGGCCATACAATATAAATACATAGATCAACCTAAAGTCGTCTTCCTTGTGAAAATTGTCGCCCTACCTACAAAATTAGTGATGTGCCCGGACTTCAAGCCACGCACACCAAGAAATCCGGTGGCCTCACAAAGCCGCCCTGCCGGCTAGCTGGGAGCATCAACCAGTCTTGCAAACCCTCGGCGTGCATCACATGCTCACACTGTAGAATTCATCGTCGCCTTCTTTCACAATCCCATCTTTAGGAGCAATCAATGCACGAAGCAGGACTCTTCTGCCACTCGACCCCGCCATGAAGCCGGACAGCGCCAGCCTCCTGGGCGCGCCCAATAAACAGTATCCAGCGCCGTGATCCCGCTACACCTTGCCGCCAAGACTCGTTGTCGTTGATACTGTAGATGGCACACCGCTCCACCTTGGTCACCACACAAGAAGCATACGAAGACCTGGGCCGAGCCACCAAGCCTCCTTCCAGCTGATGTACAACCCCAAAGATGATGCCCCATAGGCTGACGACGCAGAAACCTCGCCGTCAACCGATATGGAAAGCCCGAATCTAGGGTTTCCCACGGGGCACATAGGGAATGTGAATCGCCCCACAAGGCCTCCAACAAGGTAATTAACCACGCCCGTGGTCGCCGCCGTTGGCAGTTCTGGCCAAGGCTGAATCAAGCTTTGGTTGGCGAATTCATGCCCATCCCCGACTAGACCACCAGATCGACCTCCTCCGTCATCCAACACGTAAGATAATGTGTGTAAGCTTTGAGATTGGACAAATGATTTGTCTGAAAAGTCTTAGTGAACGTACACTGGGAATTTGGGATGGTATAGTAGCCATCATAGATTGATAAAGTTGCTGAATGAGAGTACATGAAAGCATAGTAAAATAGGAAATTCAATGGAGACTGTAGGTGAGCAGAACTTTCACAAAGGCATGCTTGCTCTGCTTCAAGGGGGCGGCTCGCCGAAACCCTAGTCGCCGTCGCCGCCTCTCCTCCCTTCTAACCACCTGTAGCCCACGGGAGGAAGCCGACAGGTAAAGTTCTGTGCGGCGGACGACGGTCGGTGGGTCTTCATATTCGCGTCTCTTCTCGCAACAGGAAGCCTTCGGACAGAGCATGGCGGTCGGCCCTGGACGGCGGGCGCGTGTGGTGGCATAGAAAGGGAGCAAGGGTGGAGGAGGGGGATGGCTCGGGTGCGGGAAATGGAGGATGAACGCTAGAGGAGGGCGGCCAGTTTGGTGGACTTGATCAATTCGGAGTGAGTTTGGGATGGGTCCGGCCTATTGGATTCGACATGGCCGACGCGTTCGGGCACCAGCACAGATATGGGTTTGGTACGGGGATTGCCAGTTAAACCGGACGTATAGGCCGGGCTGATTTGAGGTCAGGTGGATGCTTGGCGAAAAAGTGACCATGCGGTGATTCAGCCGTTCGCCCAAATGTATTGAGAGTGTCTGAGGACTCCGGTTGTAGATGTTTTAAGGCGGTTAAGTTAGACGCTTAAAGGTTAGGCACAAATGGGTGCCTGATTCCGCAATAAGTTTCTTAGGAGTCAGTGACCGAATTAAGCTTCTCCAAGGGTCATTTTAGTACTAAAAATCTCAATGCCTGAGAGATAAGAGCATCTCCCGCCGCGTCCCCAACAGGTCCCCCAGATCCCTTTTCTGCGCCGGTGCCCAAAAAACGGCCCAGTCGCGCCCCAGGAGCACAGTTTTCGGCGGTTAGGGTCGAAACTGGCGTCGGCGGACCCAGGCCGAACCCGGCGCGTTGCGGGGCGCCGGGGTGATCGTTTTGGCGCGAAAGAACGGCGGGCCCGCCGAGTCAGTGACCCGTGCCTCGCCGTCCACACATCGCCTCGGTTTCCAGCCGGGAATCAATGCCAAGGCTGCCGCCGGTCAGCCTTCCATTGATTCCTCACGGGCGGCGCTGTGCGGCGACGCGCCCTCTCCCCGCCACGCGTACACACGGCGCCACCCCCCGGCCGCTATATAAAGCGGCGCCTCCCTCGCCGGTGGACACACCCGTCCGCAGCCCCTCTCTCCCCATGCACAGCCACCGCCGACGAGCCCTCTCTTTCCTCTCCCTCCCCATTCACAGCCACCGCAGACAATGGGCGAAAGGTTCCACGGCGATGGGGCGGCGGCGAATGGCTTGGGCCGCTGCTCTCTGCACGAGTGGGAAGCCCATGTCCTGCACGAAGCCAACTACCCGACGCCTCCCGACATGCGCGCGAAGGGGCGGTGGAGGCTCAACGCCAGGGGCGTCCCCGTCCCCCGCTGCCCGACGTCACGCGCCCCGACTACTTCCGCGCCGAGATCGAGCATGCGCGGGCGTCTCTGACGGAGGAGCAGCGGGCCCTCCCGGAGTACGACGCCGGCAACCATGCGGCGTGGGCGGCATATTTTGAACGCCGGCAGGCGGAGCGGGTGGCCTCCACTAACAACGCGCCGGTGGTGCAGGGGACCAAAACTAGCGACGGCCGCCGCCTATGGTGGGGCGCCCCCGGCCGCACGCAACACGTCATCCTCGAGCACCTCAAGGACGGCAACGAGCCTCCGCTGACGTACCGGCTCCTCTTCCTCCTCCTCCCACTCCTCTGGCTCACCGGCGCTCTTCAGCGTCAAGACCGAGCCCATGGAAATGCCGCTCGGCCGGCGCACCCACAACGCTGGCATCGTCATCAACGAGGGCGGGCGTGCCTCCTCCTCGGCTCCTCCCCGCTTCGTCAAGCCGAAAACGGAGCCGGGGCTCGCCGCCGTGAAGACGGAGCCGGGTCTCGCCGCCGTGAAGACGAAGCCGGAGCTCGACGACGAGGCGGCCATGAAGTGGGCGCGGGAAGACTGGGCGCGGCTGGAGATGGAGCGCCAGCGCCGCGCCCTGCCCGCGGGCGCGAGGAAGGGGGCGTCATCGTGTATGAAGACAGCGACGACGACGCGCCGCCACCAGCCAAACCTGTCCGTTTGGGCGACCCCGGGTAGGGGGTCCAGCAGCAGCGTGAAGAAGGAGAAGGACGACGGAGGCGACGGTGGCGGACGGTGACTACGCCGCGCTCAGCGAGTTTTTTATTTAGTAATTTTAATTTTCTATGTAAAAAAAAAGTAGAACGCAGAAATTTATGTCCTGTTTGCTGAATCTTTGTAATGTTTGCCGAATTTTAGCTGAATTTATTTTCAAAAATATTTAAAAACGGCGACTAGAGGCGGCCCTGGGTGGCGGCGGCTGAGAACCCACTCGCCCCAAGCTAATTTTTAACACCGGTTCGCCTGATTTTTTTAACACCGGTTCGCCTGATTTTTTGGAGCCCCTTGAGGCTGGAGATGCTCTAACAGCGGTGGCAAAAGAGAGGTTCATAGCCAGCGACCACAAACTGACACATAAAAGGAATGAAAAGAAAAAGAAGAAAAGCGCGAGGCGGAGGACCCATGGCCCGCCCTCAGAATGCGCACTTTTGACCGGACCCCACCTCTCAGGCCCCGTTTGACAGTCAAGGGAGCGGAGGCATCTCGGAGTAAAGCAAAGCACGCATCACGGGCTCAAACACAAACATATGCGTTGAGTGAGGGCCACTGTTTGAGCGCTTCATCAGATGCGTTCACTGAGCTCCCTATCCACCATGATTGGAGAGTTCCATTCCTCACTGTAAGGGCGTTCACACACACACACACACACACACACACACACACAGAGAAAGAGGAGGGGGAGGAGGATGAGCTCCGCCAAGGCTAAGGCTGCTGCAACAATCCTGCTCACCTTGGAGAAGCTCTTTATGCTGGACATCGCTACTCACATTGCGAGTGTGGAGCTGTGGGTGCTGGTGACGACAGTGCTATTGGTGTGGAGGTTCCTCCTCGACTTCTCGGGGCCATGGTTTGGGAAGCCTAGCAGGATGTTTACTGTCGTCACCATGGAGATACTGAACCAGAACTTGGTGATGTACACCATGGGACTGATGCAGCTATCGGGCGCGAGGGTGAACGACTACTTCCAGGTGTGGGCGGTTCTGCTGGTCACCCTGCAGTACAGCGTCAAGATCGGGCGCCCCTACACCAGGTCCAAGCAGGTCCCCTTGCTGGACCTCATGTCCTCCTTCTGGTCAGCCAATCTCCTCCGGGTGCAGACCTTTGAGCTCCTCAGGATCCCCCTCTGGTTGATCTGGGCGCTTAATGCAGTTCGAATCATCGTGCTCTTCGTCACCTCAAGTAAAGGGGAGACTGAAAACCAAGAGAGCATGAGGCTGGTGAGCGACTACATGAGCTATGAGGACCATCTCCCTGCTCTTGCTGCTGCAGCTGGTGGTTCTGATGATGAGCAGGAGGTGTCAGAAATGGCAGGGTGCAAGTACCTGGTGCATGGGGAGCACCGGGTGCTCAAGGAAGTACAAGAGGGCCGGCGGGAGGGAAGAAGAAGACTATCTTCTTGCTTCAGAAGGGAGAGAATAATAATCGAGTCCAACAGGAGCTACAAGATTCAGTTGGATCCAGATGGTGTCCACAAGGATCACCTGGTCACCGTGGAGAAGCTATGGCGTGACACCAGCAAGAGCAGATTGTTGGGAGGCGCAAGCACAGCAGACCCTGGCAACCAGCGCAAGGACCTGTGCCTCTCGTTCGCGATGTACAAGCTGCTGCGCCGTCGGTTCTATGATCTCCCGGTGCATGAACTCACTAGGCCGCAGGGGAAAAACAAGATCCGCAAGCTCGTCATCGACTACATCCTTAAGGACTGCGAGAGGGCGTTCCGCATCACAGGGGTCGAGCTGTCCTTCCTCCAAGACCTCTTCTATAGCAAGCACGCCGCGGTGTTTGCCGGCGGAGCCATGGTTCCACTCCGGAGCCTGCTGCTCTCGCTGTCCTTGGCGGCGGCGACGGGATACATTGCGTATCCTGCCCGATACATACCCGAGAGGATGGATCCAGCAGACCGGAACAGGATCACACACGGCGTGTTCATCACACGCCTCATGGTCGGCATCATCGTTCTCAAGGAGCTCTTGGAGATTTTTCTCTATGTGCTGTCACGGTGGGCAAAGGTTCTGATGTTGTGCAAGTACGTCCAGCATCAGTGCTTGCGGCGTCCGATGGTGGAGATGGCAATGAGGTTCATGTTGTTTTTCGGCAGCAAAGCCAAATGGATTCAGACGGTCAGTCAGCAGAACCTTCTGGTTACATTCCGTGTGCTAAAGCCAGCAGGTGTGCTGCCTCCGCTCACATGGAGGATGGTACTCTGTCGAGGGGAAACTGTTGGAACAACCGCCCTGAAAGATTACACCAAGATTGCGATATTGGATACGCTCAAGAAGTTGGAGAAGGAAGGGCTAGCGCTGGATAACTACTTCTCAAACGCCTTCAGATCAAATGAGAAGGTGGTGGAGTGGCCAAGAAACCTCAAGGTAGACACCCACATCATACTGGTCTGGCATATCGCCACCAGCCTCTGTGAGATCAACTTCTTCAACACGGTCAAGAAGCTCAGGGCTGTGCAGCGACCGCGGCCTTTCGTCGACGGTCCAAATGGAATTCGCAATAAAAGGAAAAACTATGAATCTGTGTGGTCTGAGCAGTATGCAACTGCAGCCACCTTATCCAACTATTGTACGTATCTGGTCAGCAAGGATCTGGTGCCGGATAATCCCATTGTTGCCGGAATGGTCCTTGGTGAGGTAATCCAAGAAATTGACCACGTTACATCCAAATTCAATCGCCAGTGGGGGCGTGGCAAGCTACCTTTCATATTTGTGTACAATGGCCTTATGGAGACAGTCCACAAGCCCTGCGAGAACACTGATCACCATCAGAGCTGGGGCTGGGGCCCTGACGTGGAACCAGTAACACCAGAGCAAGTGAGAGAAAAAGAAGACGATGGAGGCCTCCACATTGGGTGTTCCATAACAAGGATGGGTGCAATGCTAGGGAAGCACCTGATAAAGGTGTATGAAGGCCACGCAGAAGGCCTGTGGAGCGACCTGGCCAACTTCTGGACGGGGTTCCTCCTCCACTTGGCCGCGAACACGAGGGCAGCCACCCACGGGAGGCATCTTGCCGGCGACAGTGAGCTCATCACACACCTGTGGGCATTGGTCTCCCACGCCGGCTTTCGTGGGAACGCCATCCATGGCGAAGAGGGGCCAGACCAGGAGGACATCCCTGATATCAACCAGGCAGCCAACCAATGAAAAGTTGTCACTCGACTCATTGCACCACCGCGCCGGCATCCTTGTAGTAATTCTTTTGCGTTGTTCTTTTGGCTATTTATTCGTTCTGATCGGCCATTTAACTTTTTATGCGTGTCTACTTCAGATTGAAAATCCAGATCTGTTTATTCAATAAAGGTGTAATCGTTATATACAACTCCAGAAGCCTGCATTCCTCAAACTACCACTCCTCTGTTTCTACCTATGTACTAGCTAGCTTGCATAAGAAGGCCGGGGGCTTTGTGTTCCTCGATGGTACTAGTGGATATCCAAATGAGTCAAATGACAATGCATGGTACTGTGCGGCAAAATATATTTAGTCTCGTGGGACCTCTTTTTGAATACATTGTGAACTTTTCTCCAACAGTTTCAAAATTTGGAAGTATTATCTTGTATCCAATAGTATATGAGTACCATGCAGATCTATACATTTGGCTCCCGGGTGCCACGGCACCTGCTAGTAAAAATCCAAAAATTCATACACATTCGTATCTAAATGTTAGTGTTGGAATTGTCCAGGATCAACTAGCTTAAGTTAGAGCCATACGGAGGGGATGATTAACACAATTACCTTGATTTAAAGATCTTCCCATCTTCTCTTATTTCTACTTTTTCTTTTAGCATCTAGGCTATGTACATCAAAAAAAGCTTTCGCCAACTTTAAAGATAAACAAGAAAACGGCAAGATACAAGGTGCCAAGGATAACAACAAAGCCCGAGAAAACAACAAGCAAACAACAAAAGAAAGATTTGAGCACTGCATGGAGTCCTCAGAGCCATCATCGACGATTAGGAAAACGGAGAGAAGAACGGAGACAACTTGAGAGAGAGACTAGTAGACAGAGGAAGCCATGTCATCGCCAACACATGGAGGCCAAGCACCACCACCCGAACCAGCTCCATCGCCGAGACCCCTGCCCCTCGCGCTGGATCAAAGGGCGCCGCATCGTCGAATGATGCAGAACCTCACCTAGAGCCTGTCGAACCCAAGGAGAAGGACTCCGAACACAACTTCTCGCCGAGGTAGCTCGCCTAAAGAGCACCGTCACAGCCACGAGACCATCAATGCGAAGAGAATTAGCTACTGCCCACAAACACACCCTAACCTTGGGCAAGAAGGGAACTAGCTCACACAACAGAGCCTTCAAGGAAGGAACGACACCATAGTGCCTCCGCCGCCTGGTCCAACATGTCGGAGCAAGTGTTTTTACCCAAAGCCCAGGGTGAAGGAGACAACCCAAGGTGATGCCTCCAAGAAGGGGACGGCACTCAAAAGCGTCAGCGTCACTGGCACTGACGACGTCGTGCAAAGCTTTCGCTTGGGAACGATTGTCCTACCACCCACAGTCTTCTACAAGGAAAAAGGTTAGTGATGAAGACGAATTCCCCAAGGAGCTGCCTGCATGCCAACTCCCACTCACAGGTGCCTCCCATGTGGGTTATCTTAACACTGGCGTAGAGGGTGGGATGTAATCGCCCAACTATTAACTCGGACAACCTGGAGGTGGGTAAATAAAGTAGCCCATGAACTCGCTAGATTAGCTAGATTTTCTTTGACTTCGGATTGGTTTTAGCAGCCTCTTAATGAAATTGTTATGATCCTCACAAACGATGTACTAATTATTTCCAATGAATAAAGTTTCCGTTTTATCGAAAAAAAAGACAAAGAACACCTGGATGGTGGCACCTGCCACAAAGGGACCACCATGCCCACCTCACGAAGCCACAGATCCGAAGCCAGAGAAGCCAACATACTCCTCCCCAAAGATAAATGGACCACAGGTGCATAGCTCGCCAGCCCCATAGTGTTGTGTGTTTGTTTTGCTGTAATCAATTGTCACTTTATGATCGGATTTATATTTACTTGTTCGAACTCTTTCTTTGGTCTTTACATTCTGAATCATTTCTTTATTTACATGCAATTATCAATTCCTACCATGTGATAGGCTTATCCTTGTTATTAGCAAGTCTAGGGAGACTGACAATCTCACTATCTAATTTGGGGACCAAATAGAATTTTTCTAATTGTATGCATGTAGTGATCATTAAATGCATCTCAAGTGTCACTAGTAGGAAAAGGGGCTTTTACCCCGGTTCATAAGGGCCTTTAGTCCCGGTTCTGAAACCGGGACTGAAGGGTCGTTACTAATGCCCTAGCCCTTTAGTCCCGGTTCTTACACGAACCGGGACTAAAGGCCGTCCACGTGGCCGGTGCGGGGAGCCCAGGCAGGAGGGCCTTTGGTCCCGGTTGGTGCCACCAACCGGGACCAATAGGCATCCACGCGTCAGCACCTGGCAGGAGCTGAGGTTTTTGTTTTTTTTTTGAAAGGGAGGGGGGTTGGGGGTTTTGGGGGGTTAATTTAGGTTGTTATTAGGTAGCTATTAGAGAGAAGTGTCCTCTCTTATATCTCCGTGCTTGGTTTACCAACGCTACGTACTGCTATGCCTAAACATGGCTTAGATTGAAGTGAAGGCAACATGTGGTGCATGTCGAAAGTAATACTAATCCGGACTTGATCAAGTTTGGATTGTACTACTTTCGACACGCACCACATGCATGTTGCCTTCACTTCAATCCAATCCATGTTCATTTCACCCGCTGATATATAATAACTCTTCATGCACGCATCATGCATCATCATATATAATAACAAGTCCTACTAATCATCATCATACAACTTCTATTCGTTATTAATAACAAGTCATACGATCATCATCCTCACAGTCATCGAACCAACCCTACTTAATTGTTCTTAGCACATGATCATCAGTATTAGGTAGGACCGAAATACCCTCTTTAAGGTAAAATAGCATAAAACAATATAGACCCTGACTCTCCATTATGGAGAATGGAGATCATCCTGTCTCCAATTCTTGCGCCTCGCTTCCTTTTGCTTCCAAGAAGCTCCTTGCGATTGTCCATACATTTTTTCCATTCTTTGATTTGCATGTCTCCACTTCTTTTAGAAATTCGGTATGGACAGTTGAGATTTGTAGGATGACCTGGTTGTATATTCAAAACATCAAGCCTACCATTCTGATACATCAAATGAGGCACACAATCCTCTGGGATTATCTATTGAAAAACATAGTAATAACTTCATAGTTAGCAATGATAATGCACTAGTTTTAGAACTATGCAAAATATGCACGGATGTCGTAATAGTAAGAAATCTTACCAGGGTATCTCCATAGTAGTTACCGTAGTTCAACACGTGCACTAGTGGCACGTATGGAGGACCATAATGATGAGGAGTTTGATTGTAGATATTGTAATTCTCAATATCAGTACAAAATCCGACCAGATGAGTTTTCTCCTTATAAGTTAACTCAGAGCCATCGGTGTAGTAGGTTCTGTCTACCATGTTCCGCACATTGTTTGAACAATCAAAATAAGCTGTCAATGAAAATAAGCTGTCAACTATTTTGAAATGAACAATATAAATTAGCTAATAACTATGTTTGAGAAACTCACATAGCGGTAGAATTGGAGGCGTATCAACAAGGACCCAAATGTCCATATTGTCTTGCTCGATGTCAGGATCACCAAGATCCATGGTGACAAGCATACCCTCATCAAAACCATACATCTTGCAAAATGCTTCCCAATTTTTGCAACCAAAATGGGTTACGCTCTCAGAATTATACAGCTTTACTTCAAAATCTATATCATGATGGGTCCTTAGGTGAATTTTCTTTGTTTCCATACTTTCATGGTCTTCAAAACCCATCCTCTCCAAGACGTAGCGTCTTGCATGGCATGATAAGCTAGCCGAATTGTAAAAGATGAAAAGTACACGTTGAAATAGTTGAAGTCGTGCTTAATTACGAAAAATTAACACTTGTCGTCGTTGCGTACCATTTCAACATCGAACGTCTCCTCCAGCTTAATACTGAAGCGCCGATCTTCGTCCAGGTGAGGCCTGTCGCACTGACCTCGGTCGTCGTGGCACCAGTCGCACTCCCCCGGGAGACTTTCGTCGTCCGAGTACGACATTTCCTATGTTCATATATAATTCAAATATTAAACATCTACAATTAAATATATGTACTAAAAAACCTAAGTTAGATCATTATTATTCATCACGGGTTGACTATCGGTTTGTCGAGTCTTTTCTTGAAAACTCTCAGCTCACGTGGTGTATACATTCGACCGTTGGTGATGGTCGCTCCTCCCTTTGTCCCTGTGTGCATTACACCAAAATGTCTAGCTAGCACACGGGAACAAAGGAGAAGCGACCCCCACGACAACAGTCGGGATTCTTCGTCCTCTCATATATATATATGGTGGAACTCTCCCTCACTGATTCCTCTCTGACCTTTGCGACCATCGGTGATGGTAGCTCCTCCTTTCGTTCTCGAGTGCATTACACCAAATTGTCTAGCACACGGGAACAAAGGAGAAGCTACCCCCACGACAACAGTCGGGATTCTTCGTCCTCTCATATATGGTGGAGACTCGACAGACTTACAGTCAACCCGAAATATCGTTTAATTATCTTTCTAAAAGAGGATTTGGCTGGTCTCACCTCGATGTCGGAGGGGCGGTGACGGGGACGACGGCGGGGATGATGGAGGGGCCGGGGGGGCTCCTAGATTTCTGCGAAAACAAAAACCCTATAAGCTATCAACTAATCATAGTGCTCTCCAATTTTAGCATTCAAAGTATGATCGGAGTAGTTTTCCACTTTGAGCATTCAATAAGCAAAATCAAATCACAAAATAAAGTAGTATTCAAATTAGGATGCATTCAATTATAAGCAAAACTACATCATCTCCATGCGTCCGTACATCGCCGAATATTATCACTAATACACCTCGAATACTATCATACATATAGCATCGCTAGTACAGCTAGAACAGTAGCGCCCGACGGGTATCGGCGCGGGCGGTGGACACCCAAAGGGACGGAACCATCACAGGATCATAGCTTCAGTGAGATCCCTGAAGAACCTGCCAGGTATTGTCGAACCTGCCCTCCAACGCAACCATGTAGCGACGGACGTGCTGGTCCTCCTCGCTGACACGGTGACGTACCACCTCCGCGGTGTCCGGAAGCCTCGGCACCGTCACTGACCCACGCGAGCGCCACCAAACAAGGATCGGATCAACGACGGGCTGGTTCCTCACCAACCTACGCCCACCGGAAGGTAGCACCTCCCAAAACCAGCCCGGCGGAGCCCAGTCCCGGACATGGCCCCTCTGATCAAGCCGGCCTCCTCCGCCGAGTCGACGACGAGGATGCGGGATAGGCATCGTCGATGTCGATGCGGGAATAATTGCTTTAACTAAAAAAACAAACTAGTTCTATTAATTTCCTTACTATAAATTTCCTGTATAAGGGCATCTATTTTCACTTTAATAGAAGCTCAACAAGGCATAGAGGGACGGGCTTATAAACTGGTGTGAGCGCCCTTCGGTTGGCGAGGTGGGACTAAATACTGGCCGCAACTAGGACCAGCCCTTTAGTCCCGGTTTGTGGTATGAACCGGGACTAAAGGATGGTGGGCCAGGAGCGTGGCCTATTGGTCCCGGTTTGTACCACCAACCGGGACCAAAGGGTCCATACGAACCGGGACCAATGCCCACGAGGCCCCGGCCGGCCCCCTGGGCTCATGAACGGGGACCAATGCTCACATTAGTCCCGGTTCGTGACTGAACCGGGGCTAATGTGAAAACTGCCCTGTGACCTAAGCCCTTTTTTCTACTAGTGTGTTCTTACTGGACTGGTAATATAATTTCTTAGCTAAGGGAAATAATTTCTACTTCAGGCTCTTGCTCTTAAACACCAAGCATAAATACTACATGGAATATCAACATCAAGTGTTCAAAAAGAAAGTCGGCAAACGAGGTCACGCCGACAACTGCGGTGAGCAAGGACACACGACACCTCGTTTGCCAAGAGTATTCTGTTTGCTAAGTCTTTTCTCGTCTACACTCGTCGTAGGCAAGGCTACTATGGTTTTTAGAGTGTGTTTTTCCTACACATGGTTTAAGAGGATCTTTGACGAGAGCTTGGCGAAAAACAATCATCAAACTCGGCAATTCTGGTAGTGGTTGCTGAAATCACAGGTTTACTCCTAGAGGGGGGTGAATGGGAGATTTTGAGAATTCGTCAAACTCTGAAGACTTTGGCGAAGATCACGGTGAAGAAATTGAGACAAGAGCAAGACTAGTTCATCACAGAAACATAAAGCATGCATACAAGATAGATGCAAGTGAAGGACGTGCAACCATACAAGCAATCAGGCATACTCAAGATGAACTGAAGAAATGAAAAGCATCATAATGAAAGTCTTCAGTTCAAATTCTTTAGAAAGTAGATTTTAGGTTCTTCAGCAGCGGAATAACAAAAAGTAAAGGGGTTGAGGAATTTAAAACCAGGTTGCCACGGTTATGGCACGATGATTTGGTAGACTAGTTACAGTTGTTGTATCAACTGTACATCTGGTTGAGGCGGCTGAGATTGAACTCTGAAGACAATAAGTGTTCACCGTATTCCTCTTGAGCTAAGGTCACAACAGACCTCGCCGAATCACTTGTGCTAAGTCTTCAAGGTAGACTTCCAAAACCTTCATAGACTTGTTCACCGGCACGCCACAATTACTCTTAAATGCTTAGAACATGACGCCTAACCATCTGGAAGAATGACAGTCTTCAATGGTAACAGACGTCAGATCACATAGATCAAACTCTTTAGTGATGCTCAATCACTTTGGCTCTAGGTTTTTCCTCACTTAAAAGATCGTGGATGTCGCCTAGAGGGGGGGTGAATAGGCACTTTAAAATAATTACGGTTTGGGATTGAACAAATGCGGAATAAAACTAGCGTTTAATTTGTCAAGCACAAAACCTAAAATAATTAGGTTCACCTATGTGCACCAATAACTTATGCTAAGCAAGATAAACAACTAAATGATAGCAAGATATATAACATGAATCACTAAGGCTATCACAATGTAAAGTGCGTAAGAAAAGAGCTCAGGTAAGAGATAACCGAGGCACGCGGAGACGACGATGTATCCCGAAGTTCACACCCTTGCGGATGCTAATCTCTGTTTGGAGCAGTGTGGAGGCACAATGCTCGCCAAGAAACCACTAGGGCCACCGTAATCTCCTCACGCCCTCACACAATGCAAGATGTCGTGATTCCACTAAGGGACCCTTGAGGGCAGTCACCGAACCTGTACAAATGGCAACCCTTGAGGGCGGTTACCGAACCCGTACAAATTCCTTGAGGCAATCTCCACAACCTAATTGGAGACCCCGACGCAAGCCCGGAGCTTTACACCACAATGATTGAGCTCCGAACAGACCAACCGTCTAGGGCACCAAAGCACGCAAGAGGAACAAGCTCTAGGGTGCCCAAACACCCAAGAGTAATAAGCTTCTCAACTTTCACTTCCATGTATCACTGTGGAGGACTCAAACCGATGCAACTAATGCAATGGCAAGAACACACGAAGTGGTCAAGTCCTTCACTCCCAAATCCCACCAAATCAACAAAAACTATGGAGGAATATGAGAGGAAGAACAATGCCACTACTAGGGAAAACCTTATACACAGAGCATTATCAGTAGCGCATGTTAGAACGACGCGCTCTTGCTAACTAGCAGCAGCGCGGGTAAAGCGAGCATGCTACAGGTAAGACTTAGCAGTAGCGCGCTCTCACTGGTCAGGCGCTACTGCTAAGTGGGCCACACGGCCACGCCGGGTCTAGCTTTAGTAGCAGCGCGGTTTGCATAAACGCGCTACAACTAAAATTTTAGTTGTAGCGCTTGTTCGGCTTCCCGCGCTACTGCTAAAACCACCTTATCCTATACCCCATCTCGCCCGTTTCCACTCTCCCTCACCACACTCTCACTCTCACTCCAAGACACTCTCTGGTCGCCGCCCGACCGTCACCATTGCGCGCCGCCGCCGCCCGCGCACCACCACCCCCCGCCGTCGCTGCACCACCCGGCCGCCACCGTCACCCGCCGCCATCGCCCGTCGCCGGCGTACCACCACCAGTGAGGCACTTATTCCTCCCCCTCGTCCCTCCCTCCCTCCTTCCTCCCCCCTCCTCTCCCTCCCTCCCTCCATCCCTTCTCTTAACTAATGTAGGTATACAAATTTAGTAACAGAAATTTTATGTCTTTTGAATAGAAATTGTTTAGGTATACAAATTTTTCAATATATAAATGTATCGGAATGCCATATGAGAAATTTAGTAACGTAAATTTTTAGTATGAAAATTTAGGTATAGAAATTTTTAGTAAGAAACATTAGTTATGATTCTTAACCAAATGAAATATCCGGGTTATAAGATATATTGAATTTTTAGTAAATGTAGGTCTTTTGAATCAGCATAATAATGTTTAGTTGATAGCTTATAGGGTTTATATTTTGTTTTTGCGGAAATCAAGGAGCGCCCCGTCGTCGTCCTCGTCACTGACCCCCTTCGACCTTGAGGTGAGAGCAGCCAAATCCCCATGTCATTGATGTCGATGATGATGTTGATGTAGCCAAATAGGATATGTGCTTGCCCAAGTGGCCTATGTTTGCAGGGAACACTTCTGAGTGGCCTATATTTTGCCGGAGTGTTGATATATGTCATTTTTAGCAAAGGTCATGCTGGATTTTTCTGTGAATTTTAGCATGGCTTGTGCTAGAATGTAGGAAATATCGAGTGCCTTGGATTTGCCGGAAAGAGCATTACACGACATTTTGGGTTGACTTTAAGTCTCTTGGGACTCCATACATGACAGTCAAAAAATAGTGAGGGAGTGTTCACCATATATGAGAGAAGAAGAATGCCGACTGTTGTCGTGGGGGTCGTCCTTCCTCTTCTTTCTCGTGATAGACCTTTTGGTAATGCACGGGAAGGAAGAGAAGAACGACCATCACCGACGGTCATATATATCAGAGAGGGAGTGCCCACCATATACACCACATGATATGAGAGTTTTCAAGGAAGATTCGACAGACCGAAAGTCAACCCGTGATGTACATTCAGAAGTTTAATCTTTGAATTATGAACACAACAGATGGTTGATGACGATAGGATCCCGGAGTGCCATTACTGCTACGATGACCGGGGTTTGTGCAACAGGTTTCCTCACCTGCAAAATGATAGGTTTTCACCGTGAAGCTGGACGAGACCTTTGATGTTTGTACGGTATGCAATGACAAGCATTTTCATCGTAATTAATATCATCACTTGTTCTTCTTTTGTTCAATGTGTAATTTCTTGATTTTCTTTAATTCGATTAGTACATCCCGTGCCATGCAAGACCATATGTATTGCAGAAGCTCGGTTTCAAAGACTTTGAGAATATGGAGACGAGGAGGGCTCACTTAAGAACTAAACATGGTTATGCGTTTCGGGTTAAGCTATACAATGCGGTTGATCACTCCCACTTCGGTTGCTCTAATTGGGAAGCTCTCTGCAAGGCATATGGATTTGAAGAGGGTATGCAAATAACATTTGATATTCGTCCCAAAGATGATGATGATAATATTGACATCTTGGTGGATGTGGATATGCCTCCAGTTTTGCCTAAATGTGAGTTTGTCAAACTAATTTGTTAAGTTAAGTAATCTATATTGTTAATTTAAAAATATTTGGTGTTCATCGGTACTAAACATCTTATTTATAATTGTTAGCTTATTTCTTATCTTCCAAAAATACTTGAAAGGCTGTAGACAGGACATACTACAGCTATGACTCCAAGCTTAATTGTGAGGAGAAATGTTATCTTGTCTCATTCATAGATGATGTTGAGGCCTTTAAAACCAATCACTATATCCTCCCAATTTTACTGGATATGTGCCACTAGTCCATAAATTGCATGATGGTAACTTCATTGCCAAAAACTTGGTAAGATTTTGTTAATGATGGTAACTTTATTGCATACATTCTTCTTAAGTATATAAACTACATTGCTAACTATATATGTGATAACCCACAAGTATAGGGGATCGCAACAGTTTTCGAGGGTAGAGTATTCAACCCAAATTTATTGATTCGACACAAGGGGAGCCAAAGAATATTCTCAAGTATTAGCAGTTGAGTTGTCAATTCAACCACACCTGGATAACTTAATATCTGCAGCAAAGTAGTATGAAAGTAACGGTAACGGTAGCAAAAGTAACAGTAGTAGTTTTGTAGTAATTGTAACAGTGGCAACGGAAAAGTAACTAAGCAAAGAACAATATATGAAAAGCTCGTAGGCATTGGATCGGTGATGGAGAATTATGTCGGATGCGAATTCTCATGCAATAGTTATAACATAGGGGTGACACAGAACTAGCTCCAATTCATCAATGTAATGTAGGCATGTATTCCGAATATAGTCATATGTGCTTATGGAAAAAAACTTGCATGACATATTTTGTCCTACCCTCTCGTGGCAGCGGGGTCCTATTGGAAACTAAAGGATATTAAGGTCTCCTTTTAATAGAGTACCGGACCAAAGCATTAACACTTAATGAATACATGAACTCCTCAAACTACGGTCATCACCGGGAGTGGTCCCGATTATTGTCACTTCGGGGTTGCCGGATCATAACACATAGTAGGTGACTATTGACTTGCAAGATAGGATCAAGAACTCACATATATTCATGAAAACATAATAGGTTCAGATCTGAAATCATGGCACTCGGGCCCTAGTGACAAGCATTAAGCATAGCAAAGTCACAGCAACATCAATCTCAGAACGTAGTGGATACTAAGGATCAAACCCTAACAAAACTAACTTGATTACATGGTAAATCTCATCCAACCCATCACCGTCCAGCAAGCCTACGATGGAATTACTCATGCATGGCGGTGAGCATCATGAAATTGGTGATGGAGGAAGGTTGATGATGATGATGGCGACGGATTCCCCTCTCCGGAGCCCCGAACGGACTCCAGATCAGCCCTCCCGAGAGAGATTAGGGCTTGGCGGCGGCTCCGTATCGTAAAACGCGATGAATCCTTCTCTCTGATTTTTTTCTCCCCGAACGTGAATATATAGAGTTGGAGTTGAGGTCGGTGGAGCAACAGGGGGCCCACGAGGCAGGGGGGCGCGCCCGGGGGGTAGGCGCGCCCCCCACCCTCGTGGACAGGGTGTGGGCCCCCTGGCCTTGATTCTTTCGCCAGTATTTTTTATTAATTCCAAAAATATTCTCCGTGAAGTTTCAGGTCATTCCGAGAACTTTTATTTCTGCACAAAAAATAACACCATGGCAATTCTGCTGAAAACAGCGTCAGTCCGGGTTAGTTTCATTCAAATCATGCAGGTTAGAGTCCAAAACAAAGGCAAAAGTGTTTGGAAAAGTAGATACGATGGAGACGTATCAATATGTTACTATTACGTTTTTTAACAGAGGCTCCCGAAGGAGGTTGTGCCTTACATGCTGTTTACCGAAGGTTATATGCATATGGTTAGCTTACGACCAACTCCTTCGAAGGCTTACCATACTACATACTCGATTTCTTCAAATGATGGAAGGCTAAATATCAAAGAATGGAGCAAAGTGATGAATGCGCACACGCAACTAATTGGAGACAACATGAATGTGCGCAAGCCACAAGTTGGAGATAGGTGTATCTCCATTCTCCATTATGGAGATGGTCCGGTTTATCTGTTTTACGGTATTTTACCTAGGAGAGAGGAGGAGGTCCTAGGTATTAAGAACAATTAGTTAGTGTTTATTATGACTGTCATGATGATGAGACGTTGTTATTATGTGCTACAATGTGTTATGATGATGATGATGATGATGATCAGTCATTACATCACTAGATGAAAGAACCGCGGAATAGTTTCAAGTGGATGGATCCATGACTTGATCACTTTGGATCTATCCACTTGAAACTAATTCGCGGTTCGTTCATCCAGTGATGTAATAACTCATTATGATGTAAAAACAATCTCTAAATTGCTAATAGTGTATTAATACGACATAAAATAAAAAAAATAGAATATGTAATAATAGTAGTAGCGCAGGTATAGAGAAGCACTGCTAGTAACAACCAGTAGCGCGTTCTTAGTAAAGCTACCGCTACCCTTTAGATGTAGTGTCGTAATTAGCAGTAGTGCGGTCCCCCCGTGCTACTGCTAGCCCAAAAACCAGTGCTACTGCTAGGCATTTCCCTAGTAGTGGGCGATCACCATAAACTCCAAGATCTAGATCCAAGGGGTTCGCCTCACATAGAGGAGAAAGTGATTGGTGAAAACGTAGATCTAGATCTCCTCTCTCTTTTTCCTCAAGAACTAGCAAGAATCATTGGAGGGGTTGAGAGTTAGCAAGCTCGAAGAAGGTCAATAATGGGGGAAGAACATGATCTCAAAGGATATGAGGTCCATTGGGGAAGACCCTCTTTTATAGGACCCCGCGAATCTGCCCGTTATGTTGCAGAAAAACATGGGAGCGGCACAACCGGTCAAAGGATCGGTACAGCCGCTTTTTGCGGGTTTCCCCTGCTACTTCTTGAGCTTGCGTTGGTTTTTTCCTTGAAGAGGAAATGTTGATTGATGTCTACTACGCAACTTTATTCTTGTAGACATGTGTTGGGTCTCCAAGCGCAGAGTTTTGTAGGACAGTAGCAATTTTCCCTCAAGTGGATGGCCTAAGGTTTATCAATCCGTGAAAGGTGTAGGATGAAGATGGTCTCTCTCAAACGACCCTGCAACCAAATACAAGAAATCTCTTGTGTCCCCAACACACCCGATACAATGGCAAATTGTATAGGTGCACTAGTTCGGCGAAGAGATGGTAATAAAAGTGTAATATTGATGGTAGAAATATATTTTTATAATCTGAATAAATAAAAACAACAAGGTAGCAAATAGTAAATGGGCACAAAAAGGTATTGCAATGCTTGAAAATGAGGCCTAGGGTCCGTACTTTCACTAGTGCAACCTCTCAACAATGCTAATATAATTGGATCATATAACCATCCCTCAAAGTGTGATGAAGAATCACTCCAAAGTTCCTATCTAGCGGAGAACATAAGAATAAATTGTTTGTAGGGTACGAAAACACCTCAAAGCTATTCTTTCCGTTCGATCTATTCAAGAGTTCGTACTAAAATAACACAAAGCTATTCTTTCCTTCGATCTATCCTAGATTTCATACTAAAATAACACCAAAGCAAATTCGTATTCATAATATTCAATCCAACATAAAGAACTTCAAAGAGTGCCCCCAAGATTTCTACCGGAGAAACAAAGACAAGAACGTGCATCAACCCCTATGCATCTCCACCTCCAGGAGATGTAAAATACAACACATGTAGATGCAAATTCACATCTCCACCCTTAGGAGATGTAAAACTGGCGGCCGCGCGCCAACTGCCCAACCGCTTTCATTTTCCTTTCGCCCGCCCGCTAACCGTCGACCGCCCCCTGGCCATGGCCGAATCTGACGACCCCGCCACAGCCGCCCACCCTGCCGCGGCTTTCGCCGGCATGACCACCGTCCCCAATCCCACCTCCGCCTCCATGCCGCCGCCCCGGTTTGCCCCTCCCCGGCCGGTCGCCGTCATGGCTACGCCAGCGAAGAAGTAGCTGGCCGTCAATCCCCGCGGTGGAGGTGTGAAGCGACCGGCGGGGCGCAACCCGGCGACGAACCCATCATGGGTGGCCAAAAAATAAAAGGCGGCCGCAGGTGCGTCGGCTGATTCGCTGCTACCGGCGGCCGTGACTTCCTCATCCGCTCAAGGAACCCCTACTCCACCTCTGCCGCTGCTGCCGCCGGCCATGGAGGAAGACGTGGTCACGCCCACGGCCACCACATCCAACGTGTTCAATGAGATGTCAGCCAGTTTTACATCTCCACTTTGCATCATCTATTCAGTTGACGAGAGGCCGCCAACGTTCACAGTTTCTACCACCTGCAAGCAATTGGACTCGATGATGAATCTGTTACAGCCGATGTACTTGGCAAGTTCAAACCCATCCCTGAGCGCATAAGCTTCGGCCATTATTGCATTCACCACATGAGCCAGATATCTTTGCGCCGCTCCTAAAAATTTGCTATATTCATCAGGGATCACCACCACTGGTACGCTTGTTCCTCAGTCTTCATGGAATAGACTATCCACGTTGATCTTTAGGACACCCTTCCTCTTTGGGCCTTTTTTTTTAGAACGAAGGCTCGCGAAGGCCCCGGCTTTGAATTAACAAAGCCATCAACCGGCCAGGAATTACAACAGACAACCCAAATTACAACAGTCAGAACGATACAATGGGGAACACTGGACAGAAACACTCACTACAACCTCCACAAGCAGCTAATGAAATGGAAATTAAGATAACAGCTTGCAAAGGCTGAGCTAGCAGAACGGAGCAGCAGAGCAAGACATAGCCGACCTTCGAAGATGGCCATGCTCCAGGAACACCTAGAGAAGAAGGGGAACACCATCTTCCTTCTCTATCACCGAAGAGGGACCCTACCCCCTCGCCATGGCTCGTAGGCGCCGCAACGTCAGGATTTCTAGAAGCTCACCCTAGAGCTTGAAGAATGTCGCCCTCACATCGTAAGGTGGACATAGTGCGACCACTTTGATTTGGGATATCCCTAGTCGGCCGCTCTGCCACGGTCCATGCCCAACTAGTTGGAGACAAGCTTCATGGAATCGGACGACGAAGAGGAGGCAACTCAATCGCTCACCTGCAGAGCCTCTCGACCACGCCCAGCACCCCTAACGACGCCTCCAGCAAGGTCACGACGCGCAAGGTGCCGCCGCCGCCAAATCCACAGTGGATAAAGGGTTTTCACCCGGGCAGGGGGGGTCCGGGTGGAGAGCAGGGGACCTCGGCTGCGCCCCCATGGAGGAAAGCAGCGCTCTTGGGCGTTGCCGCCGCCGGGCCGGCCGGATCGGCCAAGGTTTCCCCCGGTCCCCTAGCTGGCCACCACCGCCGGAGCCAGAGAACAAATCACTAGTCCCCGCCGACGGTGAGAGAGAGGCAACAGGGAGAGGGATTTCGAACCTCCATATCTGACGAAGAAGAGACTTCGCACCGCGGCCGGATTCCACCAGCCACCCGCCGCCCGCGCCGCTAAGCACGCTGGCCAGCACCCCTGCAAACGCCGCCAACCGCCCAATGACGCCGCCTCTCCGGCTGGGGCCGCCGCGCCCGGAACCACTGGCCTTTGAGAGGGGATGGAGCGCCGAGATCCCCACCGCCACCTTCACCGGCGCCCGCGCGGGATTCCCGGCGGCCGTCTCCTGTAGCGGCGAGGGGAGGAAGGGAGTGGAGGGGGTGGCGGCGGCCGCGGAACCCTAGTCGCCCCCGAGTCGCCCAAGGGGGCGACGCGAGGGCCGGGAGGGGGGAGGGGGTATCTCTCGTCGCTCTTCCAAGCGAGTCCCTAGTCGCGGCGGCCGCGGAACCCTCCCCTCTGTGGGCCTAACCCAGCCTTCCTGAGGCTTTGCATTCAGTTTGTGACTAGCCACTTGAATTTTTAGATAAGACGGCGATCGACAAACCTTCGGATAGGAGTTTGGACTGTCTCACCATGCACAGCCTGCGTCCTTTCCCATCATCCCTTTGACAGAATTAATTCTGCTAAGCCCAGCTCTGCAAGCTCCGGTACAGTGCCACCACTCCTGATTATATATTCTAACACTAACGTGTTAGAAGTATAAATGTGTTGGGTGTTAGTTAGAGATAAAGACAGATGAAGAAAGATTTGGTTTAAACCAATAATGGCTTGTCTTGTACTTTAATCCTCTTCCCACAATGTACTTTATATATAAACGTGACAAGGATCAGATCAATACAACACAACAACAGAAATATTCTAGTCATCCTATAATTTTATACATATTGATCCCGACCGATCAATCCTCAATAACTCTTGTATCCTCAGCTATAAATCCCATGCTATTCCACACTTCTCGCACAGTTACAGGTATGGGAAAGTACATGCTTGATATCTTCGCATCCGTTATGACCAATGGGGCAGCTCCCATCATTACAATTATGGCGATTCGCCAGAATTCCACTGGGTGTTCACCACTGAAAAAAATAGCGCGCTATAACGCCGCTAATAGCACGCTATAGCATATAGAGAATTGTCTCGCTAAATAAATCAATGTACAATGGCTCGCTAATAGCACGCTATAGCGCGCTATAGCACGCTAATAGCATATTTTCAGGGGCCATGCTATTTTCTGTAGCGCGCTATTTTTTTCATTGGTGTTCACCATGAAGATCCTCCATCCAAACATTTTAATTTTGGCTGATACCTGCAGCTTTAACAAACATGATCGACAAGGCGTCAGCTTTAACAAACAGCAAGCATCACTGAGAAAGCGTCTCCAAAACTAAAGTACAGCAGATGAGAACCTTTTGCATCGTCCCTACCCAGGGCACATATCCATGCAAGCCAAGATGAATGAAAATTTCTAAAGCAAAGCAAATAAACATGAATAAATATGGTGGGGCTACCTAGCTTGCTGTACATGTTCGGACCAAGGAAAGGAAAAAGAAGAGCAATCGTCCAGCTCTGGATTAGTACTAAGTAACATCCAGCGCCTTTAATTTTGCAAAGAGGAAACATGCATGCATCTATGCCATGGCAATGGCATCTGTTCTACTGCTGAGAAAGCTTATTTGTGCCAATATGATAAGGTATCAGCTTGAACATACGCAAAGCATCACTCAAGAAGCTTATCGAAAACTAAAGTACAGAAGTGTGAACCTTTTTCACCCTCCTCTCCTGCAGAATAGGGCTAAGAAGACATATCTATCACACGCCCTTGAACCGAACTATGTGCGATGCAGGCATCACAAATGGTAGAAAAATAAACCCGTTTGCCAAAAAATTAAACATGTGTGATGGCCCGTCCATTGGTCACGATTTTGAGATGCAAACCTGTGTGATAAGGGACACACACTATTATATAAAGTTGTGTGTTTGATAAGTCTGTAATAAAACACACGATTGAATTTTCCTAATCATGCATGTTGATTGGCAAACACTTTTCAACAACAAATTGTGTGTGGATACTTGGAGCATCACACACGCTGCGTAATAATGAATACTCGTGTGTGATGATTTGAAAGTTGCGCACATGGTTTCTAAACGCAACTCGTGTGTGATAACTCATGACAGCGCATACGATTGTGTGCTCAGAATTATATGCTCTATTGGGCACACAGAATAGTGTACGATATTGATAACGAGCGCACACGGTTTATGAAAGGAGACACTGCGATAACTCATAGTGGCGTGACCGTTTTGTTCCGAGAAATGTGTGCTTGGTTGTTAAGTTCGGCACACATTTTACTTTGACCAACTCGATGTAGTATTCCCTTTATCGCACACGGGTGGGTAAGTATTATTGTGTGCATACCCGTCACGACGTCATGCTAGTACGTTCCTTCATTCTTTCCTCTGTTTTCCCTCTGTGTAATATGGTGTTGTCGTCCGTATTAACCCGCAGGCACCCTAGTCCAGCCATTAATGGCTTTTATCGCGTGTCCCGTAAAACATGCCACCACTACCCGCCACCAGCGAGTGGCCATAAAAGCCCAGGCGGCCACAAACCGTAGCGCAAACGTAGTGCAGCCCATAGCCCCATACCAGTCCAAGCATAACAACACACCGAAGCGCTGCCTCCGTCGTCAACCTCCTCGACGAGGAGAATGAGCCCGAGCAGGCAGGATAGCAAGAGAGACGTCGTTGCTTGGCTAGCCCCCTCGACAAGCTGTCGGCTGGTGTCGTTGCCCCCGTCGGCGTCCATCTTAATCAACATCTTCCTACTCAGATCCATCAACGCAAAGTCCTTCATTAGGGTCTACTTGATCTACTTGAAGTACAAGGCAAGCCAGAATATTTCCTAGTCTAACCTATGTTTCCTAATACAATCACGTTACTCAACATCCCCCCGCAGTCACAACGGTAGCGACGCAGACGGTGGGACTGGAGAAGAATCCGAAGGCAAGCCAACGGACACCCCCCCCCCCACAGTCGTAAAGGTGGACGCATCGCGGAGTCGTGGCTGGAGTGGAAACCAACGAGGTTGCTCAAGCAGGCGGTAGCCCTTTGTGCCGTTTGTCGATGTAGCAGCGTGGGTGGTGGAGCCGTGGTCGAGGTAGCCGTGGTCGATGTCGAGTCGGGGTGGCCGGTGTCGAGGAAGTCGCCGAGGAGCCGCGGGCGCAAGAGGGCGCCGAGTTAGCATGGGCGCAGTGGTGTCGAAGTAGGGGTGCGCCGGGAAGAAAATGTTGTTGACGACGCGTCGCGGCGGGTTTGCCAAGCCTGGGACACATCGTGGCCGAAGGCACGCACCGATGTTGCCAACACCGGGCATGCGTAGACGGACGAAGACGAAGTTGACGAAGCACCGACCAGGCTTGCCAGGCCCGGGGACATGTCGTGGACGTATCGGTGTTGCCAGCACCGGGCATGCGTAGACGAGGGACCAGCACAAGCTGTACGCCATGTCGGAGAAGTCGGAGGGGCCAGCAGAGAAGAACTCGACGACGATTGCGGCGTCCATCAGCGCGGGGCCGATGTCACCAACGGTGGTCGGAGCAGACGAAGTGGTCGGGGTAGATGACGGCGACGCTGGCGACGGCTGGTGCTTGTACGAAGACGAAGGGGGTGGACCGGCGGCGGCGGCGGCTACGAAGGTAGCGGCGGCGGCAGCCAAAGAAGAGCGGCGGCGGCAGCTAGGTTAGGAGTGCGGCGGCGGTGCTCGAAGTAGGCGAAGTACCCTGACATCAAGAAGAAAACCGGCGCGGACGGTGGTGTTCCCGCGCCAAGGGAGACGGCACGGCGCATACCACGGGAGGTCGACGCGCGGTGACGGCACAGTGGACCGCGGGCCGCGGCGATACGGCCCAAAGGGGCGACGCAGCGGCGGCAGGCGGGTCGGGGCGACGGCGGGAAGACCACGGGGCGGCGGGGGGACCGCGGGCCGCGACGCTGCGGACCGAAGGGGCGACGCAACGGTGGCTCGCGAGTCCGTGCAGCCGTGGGGACGGCCTCGGGGCGGCGGCGTGGACCGCGTATCACGGCACTACGGCCCGTTGGGGCGACACAGCGGCGACACACGAGTCGATGCAGCCGCGAGGAGAACCACGGGGCGGCGGCGCTGCGGCCCGACGGGGCGACGCAGCGGCAGCCCGTTGCTCGATCGGCGGAGGGGCGCGCTGAACTCGGGACAATCTTCACGGGACCTGCGGAGGCGCGCGCAACCGACGGGCCAGGTTGGTCGCGCGGCGTAGATGAGGCGGATCGCGGCGGCAAGCGGGTGATCAAACCGATCGCACGCGAGGTCGGCGACGCCGCTCGATGGAGGCGTGGTGGCGGCGGAGTCCTGGATGAGGCCGGCGGCGACGGACGGCGTGGGACGTCAGCACCGGCACCAGGGCTGCCAAAGCAGCGCCGGTGCCCGAGCAACGAGGCCCGAGCGACCAACGGAGCAGCGGCCCCCGAGTTGAGGCAGCCGACGAGCCTGATGCAGCCGAGGACGAGGCCGGCAAGGTAGACCGCCGAGCCATCGTGCAAACGCGGCGGAGGCGGGTGACGTGGATCGATGGGTGGGCCGGCGCGCGAGCGATGGCTATGATTGGCCTTCGCATGGCGCGAGGCCGCTGGGTCGGGGCGATGCAGGTTTCCCAGTCGGAGCAGGGCGGTGACGGCCGGCGCAGGGCGACGGGCGGACCGACGCGCGGACAACGGCTGGCCTTGACGGGCCGCCTTGGTGCGCGTGGACGCCGGGTCAGAGGAGAGGCCGGTTGGTCGCCCCGGGGTTGGAGTAGAGGCGCACGGGGGTCGACGGCTGCGGCGGGCGACGCAAACCGATCAAGATTAGATCGGAAAACCAAAAAGAAAAACGCTGATCAAAACGACCGGCGAGAGAGCGAAAAAACCCCGGAGCAAGGGCTCGGGAAAAAGACTCTCTAGGGCAGCCGGCCAACACGGCCGGCGAACGAACCCTAGGTACGGGCGGCGCGGCCCCCGGCGGTGGTCATGGAGACCGACCGCCCCGGGGGCGGCGCGCGGGTGCGGAAGCGGCGGTGGCTAGGGTTTGGATCGTGATTAGGCTAATACCATGTTAGAAGGGAGAGAGGGATTTGGTGAAATAGTTGTTGTATTTCTTGAACCTCGTGGACATATATATAAGAATACATAATCTACATGGAGTACAAGGCAAGCCAGAATATGTCCTAGTCTAACCTATGTTTCCTAATACAATCACGTTTCTCAACAATATATACTTCCATTTTATGTATAAATTCAGCATCATTTCAACGAAAACATCTTTCAATTCTTTAAAGACCACCCAAGGGCCACATTTATTCCTGTTTCTATAAGTTCAGGGTTAAAAAGGGGCATTTCCTAAACGGCGCCTGTAGCGCCCGTTTTAGGCCTACTGGTACACGGCGCACACCCCTTTCACCCTGCTGGGCCGGCCCATCTCCTTTGTCCTAATCGCTAAAAAAAGATGCCACGGAATAGGTTCGAACCAGCGACATCCCTGTTGAGTAAAGCATCGCTAACCATCACGCCAACTTGCTTATATGTGAACTACAATCTTTTTCCTCTATTCCATTCTATTCTTTCCTCTTTTCCTTTTTTTCCTTTTTTGGTTTTGTTTTCTGTTTTTCCTTTTTTTTTTGTTCTTCCTAGTTTGATGTTTTTGCTTGAAATTCGTTATTTTTTTCTTAAAAATCACTGAACTTTTCTCAAATTCGATGAACTCTTTTCCAAATTCGATGAACTTTTTTAAAATACGATGAACGTTTTTCCAAATCCGATGAACTTTTTTCAAATTCTATGAACTCCTTTTCCAATTTTGATGAATTTTTTTTCAAATTTGATGAACTTTTTTAAAATCCGATGACCTTTTTCCAAATCCGATAATCTTTTTTCAAATTCGATGAACTCTTTTCCAAATTCGATGAACTTTTTTCAAATTTTATGAACTTTTTTCAAATTTCGATGAACTTTTTTCAAATTTGATGAACTTTATTCAAAATTTGATGAACTTTTTTCAAATTAGATAAACTTTTCTTGAACAATTATTAACTTTTTTCAATTTCGATGAACATTTTTCAAATTTAATGAACTTTTTTCAAATCCGATAAACTTTTTTCAAATTCGATGAACTCTTTTCCAAATTCGATGAAATTTTTTCAAATTTGATGAACTTTTTTCAAATGCGATGAAATTTTTTCAAATTCGATGAACTCTTTTCCAAATCCGATGAACTTTTTTCAAATGAAATGAAATTTTTTCAAAATTCAATGAATTTTTTTCCAATTTGATGAACTTTTCTTGAAGAATTATTAACTTTTTTTCAATTTTGATGAACATTTTTCAAATTTGATGTACTTTTTTTCATATGCGCTGAACTATTTTTCAAATCCGATAAAAAAAATTCAAATTCGATGAACTCTTTTCCAAATTCGATGAACTTTTTTCAAATTTGATGAACTTTTTTAAAATCCGATGAACTTTTCTCAAATTTGATGAACTTTTTCAAATCCAATGAACTTTTCCCAAATCCGATGAACTTTTTTCCAAATTCGATGAACTTTTTTCAAATGAGAAAACTTTTCTTGAAAAATTATTAACTTTTTTTCAATTTCGATGAACATTTTTTAAATGTGATGAACTTTTTTTTCATATTCGCTGAACTATTTTTCAAGTTTGATGAACATTAAATGAAAATGCTTTAATTTTTTTTTTGATGAACGTTTTTCAAAACCAATAAGTTTTTTCAAATTTGATGAACCTTTTTTGAAAACCAATGAACTTTTTCAGGTTTGTGTAATCTTCCTCCAAAATGAAGAACAATTTTCAAAATCCATGAACTATTTCAATGTCACGATCTTTTTCCAAAAAAAAATATGAAATAGAATAGCGCAGCGACATTATTTATTATGCCTTTGCCGCTGTCACTAATGACTACCTACGCGATAGATCGAGTGGCTAGCGCACTTGTACCTAAACTGGAAGGTTGTGTGTTCGAGACCTGGAGATGTCTTTTTCCGGAAAAAAATTCACGAGCTTTTGTGTTCGCTGCTGAGCGCGATTCGTGGGCCGGCCCAACTGGGCGCCGTAGCGAGCGCCAGGGAGAGGTTCGGGCGCCTGAAGCGCCCGATAGGACCTCCCTTAAAAAGGGGAAAGGATCCATCAGGACGATTTAGGGGACGACGCACACATGGTGCCCCTAATGGGCCGGCCCATCAACATGCTAGGCGCGCAATACAACAGTAGGACTGGATTTCCATTCTACCATGATTTTTTTCACTGTAGAGCCATTTTCTGTACTGTGGTTGACCGGTTACTGTAGTGGTCCAGTTTCCTATAGGGTTCGGTCTACTATACTGACGGGACAAAATAACAACCAATTTTTTTATCCTTTTTTATTTTGAACATTGTTGAAATCCCAGAATCATTTTTTAAGACGGAAATATTTTTTGAATTTGAGAACAAAGTTTGAAAACTGGAACATTTTTCAAATTTTTGGACATTTTTTTAATAATGCAAATTTTTTCAAATTCTCGAACATTTCTCAACTACAAACTTTTGAATTTGGTAACAAAGTTTGAAAAGGGGAATATTCTTTGAAAACCCTAAACAATTTTTTAAAAACATGAACTATTTTCAAAATTCCAGAACATTTTTTTAAATTGTGAACAGAAATTGAAAACATGATAAATTTTGAAACTTCTGAACAAAATGCATGAACGTCTTCCAGAATTCTCAAACATTTTTTGAATTTTTGAACAAAATTTGGAAAAAGGGAAGTTATGAAAAATCAGAACAAATTTTGGGGTTATGAAAAAAATTGAATTCACAAATTTATTTTGAATATAAAAGAATTAAATAGAAAAATGCAAAAAAAGAATAAATATAAAAGACATACGGTTAGAACCGTATACAGGGTTCCCAGGACTAGCATGCGCGCTGTATGGTAAATGGGCGGGCCCAATTCATATTGCTAGTATGCGATTCGGCGACAATAATCGCAGCATGCGGAGCTCCTATTTGGGGGCAGAATGCGCCGGGAAGCCACCAGGTGCACACCCGCGCGCCGATTTAGACCAGCACATGAGCACCGGGAAGAAGTCCCCTACTTTCTTGTTTAGTTTTTTTTTTGTTTTTGTTTTTCTACGTTCTTGGGATTTCTTCTTTAAATAATTCAGGATACCCATAAAGTTCCAAAATATAAGAAAATTGAGAATTTTGAAAAGTTTGTGGAACCAAAAAATGTTCTTGAATTCAAATAATGCTCACAAATTTGAAAAATGTTTGTGATTTCAAAAACAATCAGAAAATTCAAAAAATGTAAACTTATTCAAAAACTATTCATGAACTCGAAAAATGTTCATAAAAAACTAGAAATGTTAAGATTGTTACCAAAAATTAAGAAAATGTTTTGTCTGTTTAAAAAAATTGTTCACGTGTTCCAAAATATGTTCACAATTTAAAAAACAACACAATTAACATTTTGTGTATATTCAAGAATAAACCTTGTATTTTTTTATGAACAGTTTTTATCATATGAACAAATTTTGAATTTTATGAACATTTGTTTGAACTTGATGAAAAAATTCTTAATTCAAGAACATATTTTTAAAATCATATGAACTTTTTGAAGAGTGGATGATTTTTTTTGAATTTGTTGAACATTTTTAAAATTATGTTGAACAAAATTTGAATATGATGAACAAGTTTTGAATTCCATGAATAAAAAAGGTTCCCGGTTTTTTAAAAAGTGTTCACGAAAACAAGAAGAAAGATAAAACAAAGAAGATGCAAAGCAAAGAAAAAGAAAAAAAATCATAAAAGAAAAGAAAAAAAGAGAAGAAAAGGCGAAAAAGGAAACAAAAGAGGAAACAAAAATGAAAAAAGAGAAGAAAAAAAACTGGTTTGGGAAGGTACTATAGGAGCCACTGGTAGAGAGGAGGCGCGGCGTATAATAATGAACCACAATGGATGAACATGAGAGAAAAGGAAAGGAAACAGCCGAAGAAAACCAGATGGAATGGGATGTATAGGAAGATGGGATGCTGGGTTCATGAAGAGGCGGACCTTGTAGAGAAGGATGGGATTGGATGCACGCGGTAGGAGATGATGACGCGGTGGAAGGCTGGCGTCGGCCGGCGTCTTCTCCAGCGACTCGCTTCCCGAACGGTGCTGTCTTTCTCCGAGCGGGACGACATGTGCTTCTTTTGGCACTGAGCATAGCTGGAAAACAAAGCAAAAGAAAAACAGAACAACGCCACACCCTGAAAAAAAAGGATCAACGGCCCTGCTAGGTCCTTTGATAAAGACCTTTCCCATTTCTTCTGGCATTGCCATGAATGGACGCCAGAAGAACCACATGATGAAGTGGGCCGACATCTGCCTACCCAAGGATATGAGTGGGTTTGGTATCCTGGCCTCCCGTCGGATGAATGTCGCCCTCATGCTTAGGTGGGTTTGACGGATCATCCGCGAGGAGGGGAGATTGTGGCTACATGCAAAGTACCTTCTGGGCATGCCTCTTCTAGCTTGTGACTGCATGGAGGGCTCCCAGTTTTGCCGGTCGATCCAGAAGATCAAACATGAGATTCTCCTGGGCTGTCCTTTTCAATTGGTAATGGCGGAGGGGCCATGTTTTGGCTAGATCGTTTGGTGGATGGAATCCCTCTTTACACGAGGGTTCCGTGACTTGTTCGCCATTTGCGGGAATCCATTGTTATTAGTATCGGAGGCTCGCCAAAATGGACAATGGAACATCTTGTTCTGTCGCACACTTGGCCCGACGGAGGTGTTAGAGTGGTCCAATTTACCGGCGACCCTACCTCCTGTGTTGACCAATGACCCTGACTCTGCGCATTGGCAAGTTTCTCCCTCGGGAGATTTTTCGATGGCTTTGGCATATCGTGCACTGTGCCAGAGGCCGATGATTAGTGGTTGGCGCCCCTCTGGAAAGCCTCTCCCCTTGAAGATTAAACATTTTGTTTGGAAATTGCTGAGGGATCGCCTCCAGTCTGGGACGGAGATGCTCAAGCAGCATGGGTCGGGTAATGGTTGCGCCTCTTTGTGGTGTTCCGGAGAATCGGACCCACGTCCTCTTCTCCGGGACGGCGGCTAGGTCGTTGTGCAGCTTTGTCCGGGAAGCCCTCGGGCTCGAGTAGGAGGCGGTGAATCTTGTCAGCTTCCTTTAGGCCAGAGTGTTGCAGACTGGAAGGCAAAGACGCCTCTTCTCGCTGGTCTTTGCTGCGCTTTCTTGGACATTATGATTGCCGTGTAATAAGATGGTGATCGAGAGGGTCTTTTTGTGACGCGCCTCACTCTTTCTTCAAATTTCTTGCGTTCCTGCAGCACTGGCACCCGCTGGCTAGGCAACAGGACCAAGAGCACCTAGGGCAGATGTTGAATGCACTACAGGCCACGGCACGTCGACGAGATTTTTTTTCAAAACTGTGATGATTTTTATAGCAAATTCGGAATCTATACGTCCTCACGCAAGAAAATCAAAACTAGCACCCCGTCGGCCTCCAGTTGGCCGAAGAGGGGCTCTTCGGCCTGCGGTTGACCGAAGTGGGCTCTTCAGCCTCCCGTTGGCTGAAGAGTACCCCAACTGGGCCGAGAAGAACTCTATGGTCTGCCGTAGGCTGAAGAGTACTCTTTGGTCAACCGTAGGCCAAAGAGTACTCTTTGGGAGTCAGCATGGGCTCATCGATTAGCTTCGTTGATGACCTCTTGATGTGACGTCTTTTTTTATGCTTTCTCTTCTGTTTTCTTTGGGCTTGCTTGTGCTATGGCCCCAACAGACTATGTGGTATGTTGCTAGTCCTTTGTTGGACTGGTTGGTTGGTTTATTTATAAAGCAGGGGTGAAAGCCTGTTTAAAAAATGCCCCCTGCTGACTCCCATCCAGAAAAAGAAACAGCTAAAAAAACAGAGGCAAATATTTAGATTGGATTTTCTTGGCCATCAAATATTTAGGCTTGGATTGCCCATTTCAACAGCCTCTACCAAATCTTCTTATATTTAGGGATGTCCCGGGATCACTCGTGTTCAGGGGGCAAAAGCTATTTTTTTCTCTCGTCGCCTCTCCTACGTCCTTCCTTCGTAGGAAGAGAACAGACATGTGTTCTCTCTGAACATGAGAAGCAGAACAGGCAGGTCATGGAACAGGAGGGGCTCCGGTCCAAGTGTCAAACATGAACTACCTCCGCAACAACATATGCATCTGATGCTACCAGGTGTATATTTTTTTATGCTACAGTTAAATTCAAAATTTGACAGGAGATTAACTTTTGCACATGCAAAAAAGCATGCTGTTCCATAACGAGTCAGTTCAAGCAGAGACAGCAGCAGCGCCCCCTAGAATGCAAAAGTTAAAGCAGACACCAAGCCTAGCTTGAATGTCATACATTTATATTTCAAACTAAATGAATCAGTAAAATCTTACGTAGCATGATCAGATGTTGTATAACCAACCCGGCTTCTCTGTGCTAAAATGAAGAAAAAAAAACTCTGCAAAACTCATAGCACATAGCCACATACTCCCTTGTGACAAACTAAGAAGTTGACGGGAAGCAACCGTACAACCTGATAACCAAGTGCCTTTTTGGGTAAATCATCACCTGAAGAAGAATCCCTTGAGAAATACACAAGGCTATGCCCTTGAGGCAAAACTATACTGAAACTTGTCAGTTCCGGTAAAAGAAGAATCAGTAGCTACTAAAACATTAACAACACACCTAACTGATAAAACAAACACATCTCTTTCTTACTAAGGTCTAAAGATCTCTCAGTAAGTAGTTAAACATTCAAGGATGGAACTAACTGCAAACATTTCAGCCAGTGCTCCTGCCACTGTCAACATCTCTTACACTGACTGCAAAAGAGGCAGTGTTCTCTTCTCTGCTCGTACAACAATTTTTCAGAACAAGCTGAACTAATAAGCTACAAACCGACCACGACATCATTAATACTACAAATATATCCAACATACAATGGTTCAGTACTTGTTGGAGCATACCTATAAAGTCGAGATATCTTACAGAGGGAGCTACTACGGGGACTAATAATAACCATGCATCAAGATCATCAGTCATCACGGTTCACGGACACGAATAGAACATACTGGGCACAACCCATGTAGGTTGCATCATACTGCCACAGTTTATGTGAATATAAACTTTTGGATTGGAGGCATCTCCCTGCGGCGGCTGGCCCAACTCAAATGCGACCCACTCTTTCCTATTACAGCAGTATATACAGTTGCATCTCCCTCCCCATGTCTCTGGGTTCATGCAACACAAGGGCTGGATTCTCTTGTCGATACTGATGAAGATCGCCCAGTTTTCTAGCTTCTCCACCTTTACCCACCTTGCAGGTTCAGTCGATACGTCCAGTCGGAAAGCTTCAAAAGTGTCCCCTGTTGATGGAGAATGTTTCTGACAACCGACCATGAGAAGCATGTCACCACATGCGGCAAGCCACGGTTGCTTAAGATGCCATTTGTTGGCCATGCTTCCATCCAGATGAACTGCTATTTTCTGTATGCGTATCCGGGGTTCCAAGTGCACGATATAGAGCATGCGATCATGATCCATGCCAAAGACCTGGTCTTTGAAGACCACGAGCTTCTTAAATGTCCCATTGCGAGGAGAACGTCTCAACCAAGAATCGCTACCATCACGCGAAAAGAAATTGTGGCGCCCAACATTGACAAGGAGATATGAGTTGGGTGACGAAAGAGGAGCCGTGAGGGCAGCATAGTTGAGGAGGATGCGTCCGTTGACGGGTAGCTGCGGAGCTGAGACACTAACACCTGTGAAGACATCAACCAGAAGACATGATTGTTGTCGGTTGGCCAAGACGAGATGGCCATAGGACACACTCCCCAAAAAAAATTCATCCAGCGGACCCGATGGGGATTTGCTGTCACAAAAACAAGCAAATTGGGGAATCTGACAGCACATGTAGGTGTCTTTGTTGGCAAGATCAGTAACATGGCATGAGCGTCTAAGTACAAGGTTGTTGCTCAATGGGCGAGGGCGAGGGCGAGAAGAGCATGCAGGGACGCCAGGTTGGAGGAGAAGAGGTGGCAACAATGTCGATTTGGAGGGATATGAGGAAATGGAAGCACGCCAAGACGGGCAGGTTGCAGCGAAAGCAAGAAGATCGGGGAAGGATCCCAACCGAGCAACAACAGAGTACAGCAAGTCATTTGGGAGGTCTGCCCAACCTTGAAGCGTAGACATAGCTGAGACAACCTAGATGCAAACTCAGCGCCTTGGTGTTACAGGTGATTGCAGCTTCTCTGAAATAAGTTATGAATCAGAGGACAAATATTAGAAGAATGAACTGGATATTTAAAGTAGTACCCAACAGAGAAGCAATACAAAGTGCCAGGAAAAAAAATGCACAGATAACAAATATGCGCTCAGCGAAAACATAAAAGACACTAGTGACTCAGTAATACATCAAGAGATTGGATCCTGGGGGGCAGTGTAAACTAGTCTTGAACACATCAGTAATTACTTCAAGCAGACGGACATAAAGCAGATGAAATCAGAAACTCCAAACAGCCGCTGGTCACTTCTGATGGTAAACAGTCATGTCAGGATGCTTCCCTGTAGTTGAAACTTTTTTAGAAACTGATACCAAAATGGTGCCGCATGCTACCTACCTTTAGCCTAGCTAGTGTATAAAATTAGTAGTGTTTAAAACATGAAAAACACTAGTGACACAATAACATGGCAAGAGATTGGATTCTCATGGACTAGTCTACATCGATAATCAAATGTGGTAAATATTTCTAACATTGCCTCAGTCTGCACTACTGTGAATATCATGTCCTGGAAATGTAGTGGTTACTTCAATGTGAATACTATCATCAGATGAAACCAAAAATTCCATTTGGACGTTCGCGTGACTGTTGTATTATTATGTGAGGAAATAACAACACACTGCATCACACAATGAAATAATCTCTTACCAAAAGGAACTTCTTTGTAAAAACTAAACCCAACTGCACTTCAGAACATTATACTGAAACGGGCGACAGATGGTTCTACCTTTCCAACTAACAGATACGTGGAAATGCTAGGGTTCTTTGACTTGGGTAATCTGAACCCCCCCTTCACATTTGCAGAATCTGGACTCGGTTAAATGTCTTGTAGAAAACACCAAACCGCACAGCCTAGGGTTCTTCGACTTGGGTAATCCGAACCCCCTTCCCATCTGAGGATTGTGGACTCAGTTAAATTCCTTGTAGAAACCACCAAACCGTAGTCTATGGTTCTACGAATTAGCAGTGCATCCGAATCCCTCACAACAAGAAAATCAAGTGGGAATCTAATCTATCGAGATTACCACCAAAGTGGCAACGCGTTTCGATTTGCACAGGAGATGAGCAAAGTAAACAGGAGAGAGAGAGAGAGAGAGAGAGAGAGAGAGAGAGAGAGAGAGAGAGAGAGCATGCCTGATCTGATCTGATCTGATCTGGTAGAGACTGCGTGCGTTGGAGACGATGGTGAGGTGGGCGGCGCCGGCGGCTCGCTTCCCCTTCCCTGCCGCACTCTCTCTCAGGGAAGGGGGTCGTGTGGTGTTGCTGGCCCAACATGGGAATGGGCTGTGTCCAACTTCTTCATTTCTTTCCAGGCGAAGAGTGAGTTTCCCCTAAAAAAATGAGAAGTGATCTCATTTTTTTACAGAGAAAACTTTTGATCTATTCATCTTCAATCAATGTACTTCAAAAGTAATAAAAATTACACCCAGATCCGTAGACCATCTAGTGACGAAGGCGCCGCTGTCATCGCCCCTCTCTCGCCGGAGCCGAGCAAAACTTGTTGTGACAATCAAGAAGTCGTTGTGGTAAGGCCCCATAGAGCCAGTACACTAGAAAATAGCAACCATCGTCGTTGAAGAGTAGTGTAGATCGAAAGGATCCAACCTGAAGACACACAAACATAGACGAACGACGTACAAATCCGAGCAAATCCATCAAAGATAGATCTGACGGAGACATACCTGCTAGACGCATCACCATGACAGGGGCTAGGTGGGGAGAACCTTATTCTATATTCAGGTAGCCGTCGCCATCTCGTCTTCATGAACAAGACACAAACCCTAACAAAAGTCGAAAAATCATCTAAAAACGGTGCCCTCCTGCCGGCAAGGACCGGAATCCGTCGTGCCCCCATAGCCCTAAGGCGACCGGAGACAAGACGGACCGGCGACAACGTCGGTGAAAGGCAGAGGAACCCTAGAATTTTCTTTTGAAGCTGAGAGAGATGAGAAGTGGTTTTTTCCCGCTGGATTGAAAGCTGCTTGGAACAAGCACAATAGATTTGTTTAGTAGTTTTCCTATTGTTTCCTTTTTATGTTGAGATGTTGTGGAATGTGAGATACAAACTTTTTTTTCCAAAAAGGATCGGATCTATTTTAAAGATTCATCAGAAAAAGTACAAAACATTTCAAACATAATAAAAAAATCATCAAGGTACATGGGCCACCGAATGACCAGTGCCGTCGTCAGAACGAGTCACCGAAGCGCCGCTCTCTCCGCTCTTGTGCACATGCCCCTAAGGACCAGCGCCTTTGACTTTGCAGTCGTCGTCGTTGACATCTTGAATCAATCCAAAGAACTTACGCCAAATCTCGTAGTTGCGTACGCATGACGAGAAACCCTAACATCGTTGCCTTGAGGAGCTGACATGAATCTATGCCAGAACTCCATCTAATTCATCCCAACAAACGAACTTAAGGAGGATCGGAGCCCAAAAGACCGACTTGAAGAAGATGCGCCGACATCCGTCCGAGCGCTACCCCTGTGAGGACCAAAACCCAACCTATCTACTAGCTGGAGCAGAGGCACCAGTTTCCCCTCCCCACCGCCTGCCGCCGAGCGGCAGACGGAGGGAAGACTGAATCCATGGGCTCGTCGACAGAGATCGAGGGGAAGAAGACTTTTCCTAGTTGCCTTGTGAGCGGGGAAAGAAAAAGATGTTAAATGTGGGATATAAACATAAAAAATATGAACATAGAGAGAACGACTTTGAATGATCCAGTTTCACCAAAGATCTTTACCGCCTACCCGGCAAAAAAAGGGATATCTAACGTTTGTTTTTTTATCCGATGTGCTTTATTTGTTTTTATATTTATAACATACACCCCCCCTCCCCGCGCGTTTCATAATATAAGAACGGTTTTGACAGTACACTGGTGTAAAAACGCTGTTATCGGACGGAGGGGGTATCTTGTACTAAAAAAAGTAGACCGGAATTTTTCTGTGGAATAGGAAAAAGACTTGGATTTTTTTCCTCCTAGGAAATTTAAGGCTTGGATTTGGTTCTAAAATATTATACCTGAATTTTAATTGTACGGAATTAGAATTGGACTTTTCTCTCAAAACATTTTGAACATTGGCTCACCCCCACCTCTCCAAAATGTATTTTGTAACCTCCAAAAACAAACTGAATCAACCATCCAACACAAGAGTTGGATTTTTGTCGCCCCATGATCACTCAAGCTCTGGAGCCAAAAGCAATTTTAGGAGCTGTTTGGCAGTTCTCCAGGTCCCTTCATTTTTGGCTACAGCTTCACCAACTCCCGGAGCGGACTTGGGGAGAGGAGAGTCTCCGAACAGGCCTTTAGAGAGCTCTGCGTATGCTTCATTGGAGGAAGAGAACAAACAACACAATGTTTTGACAGTGTGTTTCGTTCTTGAACATGAGGAAACAAAGGTCGGCCAGCCATGGAACTGAAGATAAATATCAGGGTTCTCATCAAACTATCATTCAGCAACATATTATGCATCTGGGTGAACCTGATGGTAGGTGTATATTTTAGCTCTCTGACCAGAGAAGAATTGAGACACAAGCAATTCTGATTATCCATTCAAAACAAACATTGGCAGTTTTGATGGTCCTTTAGCATTGTATTAAAACTTGCAACTAAGTAAATATTCACAAGAGATGAACTTGTCCAGTGATAGAAGCCAAGGACATACAGAAATACGTTAGATGAAATTAAGTTAACGCAGTCTAGAAGACTTAAACTTATCAACTGGGGAAGAGAGTGGAAACAAGTAGTTCGAAATACCACTAACTTGATTAGAAGCTTGACTACTCCTAACAAGCTCCAAGCACCAAACTGCTACAAAAGCTTCAGTACTAACCCACCAAGTTATAAGTGCTATTGTTACGATGGCACTGCCCAAGAGTTGCAAAAGTCCCTACTCTGTTGTAACTTGTAAGGGAAATTTTCATCAGGAGCGTGCGGAGCATCAAGCCATAGCTGCGTGGCCGAATTTCGTGTTTTGACCCTTTTCCGATAGAAAATCAGGATCTGACCCCGGTTTGAAAAAAATTCGGGATTTGACCCTTTTTCTTACCGCCAGGGGCTCTGGCGGTAGGTTTAGACAGCCTACCGCCAGGGCCCCTGGCGGTAGGGTACTTATCCACGTCAGCACGCGGAGACGGCCGCCGCCCCCCTCCGTCGCACCCTACCGCCAGGGCACCTGGCGGTAGGCTGTCTAACCCTACCGCCGGAGGCCATGGCGGTAGGGTCCGGGCAGTTATTTCGCCCGAGACCCCGCGCCCCTGCCCATCTCCCCACCCCTCCCCCTTCCCCCGTCGGCAGTTTCATCTTTTCTTCCCCAACTCGCCCCTCTCTCATCTCCTCCACTCCCCCCCTCGGATCTTCACCGTTTCTTCACCATTTTTGTGGATCGAGATGGCCCCGAAGAGAGAAACGAAAGCTCCTCCGATCCCTCCAATTAGTTTTTGCAAACTTGCTTCCGATTCGACGCATTATTTGCTTGAAATCCCTTATATTTTTGAACTTAGATTGGATTCTTTTTCACCTAGGATTGTTTTAGCTTGATTGTAGTTGTAGTTCTTAGTTCTTTAGTAAGTAGTAGTGTTGAATATGAACTATAATCAATAGTTCATATGTTAGTGTGAAGATGAACCCTAGTTCATAATTTTTTTTGTTAAAAAATTATGATGTAGTGCATGTGGGAGGACTTGATTGTAGTTTTATGATGCATGTTCATATGATGATATGAAGATGTTGTTTGGAGATAATACATTCAAGATGAATGTTGGAGGATTTTTTTTGATGACATGATGCATGTTGATATGATGCATATTGGAGTAAACAAAATATATATGATGCAAGTAGTGGATTTGGTTGGAGTAAATATGATATGATATGATATTGCGTCTTGATATATGTATTTTATTTAGTTAATGATGAACTTTTGTTATGCATCCATATGTTTAGGAACGCATATGTGGCGCAACCATCGCCCATTCATCTCCAACACGACCCGTCAGCCTTTCCACTTCCGTACATGTACGAGTCCTTCCCCGAGCTTCTGCAGCCGGTGGGAGCTTTTTCAGACGAGTTCCTAGAGGCGACGAGGGCAGTGCGGTGGCACGAGAGGGCAGAGCGGATCTCCGACGAGGTGAAGTGTTGGTCGCAGAGTGTGAAGGAGTTGAAGAGAGTGACTGCAGAGATGGAGGGAGATCCAACTATCCCAAGTAACCGCCGGGAAGGGACCATTGAAGCTGCCAAGCAACACTCCAACTGGGAGCTGCGCAATTTGGGCCGGAGGATCTACTTCGAGAGCAATGCCGAGGAGAGAGCCAGGATGCCGCCGCCAAGTGCATCGGCGTTCGATATCATCAGTTGGGGAAGGGCGGAGGCGAGAACTCCAGCGGGCAAGGCAAGGTGGGAGTGCTTGAACGGTCGGATGGCGACCAGCGTTCCGCCTCCGCCTGAACCGGTGGATCCGCTGCCGTATCTGTCTCCATGGCCAGGCCTAATATACGAGGGGGGAAGTTTGTCCGCCCTATAAACTTGTCTTAAGAACTTGTTGGACCGTTTGTTGGCTTTGCGAAAGTACTTGCGTTAGTTGTGGTTGTCAAACTATATGGACAAGTTTACTATTTGCTATTTGCTATTTGCTATGTTGAACCTTTATTAATATGTGAGCTCATATTTTGCTTTCTTTGTGAAACTATGTGATAAAACTTTACAAAAGAAACAATCACTAAAACAATATGTGAGCTCATATTTTAGGGTCTATATCATTGCTGTGATATTGTTTTTGAAAAGAAGCAAAAATTAAACTTGAAAACCATAAAACACAGGACCCTACCGCCAGGGTCCTTGGTGGTAGGGTCACACATCTTACCGCCAAACCCCCTGGCGGGAGGGCGAACCTACCGCCAGGCACTTCGATATTTCGTTACAGAAACTATGGGAGGCAAAACCCAGCCATACGCTACCGCCAGGGGTTCTGGCGGTAGAGTTAGACAGGCTACCGCCAGGGTCCCTGGCGGTAGGCTACTTATCGACGTCAGCTCAGGCAAACGGCGGCCGTCGCCCTCCGTCGCACCCTACCGCCAT
>NC_057814.1:17902717-17904213 GCF_018294505.1 Triticum aestivum | reverse complement strand
ATGGACCCTGGCGGTAGCCTGTCTAACTCTACCGCCAGGCCCCGTGGCGGTATCGAAAGGCTCCTGCTCCTCCCACCCCACCTTTCCGGACTCATGCAAGAAAACAGCCGGCTCCTCACATCACCCCCGACAAAGAGTGCCCAATTATCCAGTTGGCGTGTACCTCCACCCATTTTGCAGGGCTGGTCGACATGTCAAGGTGGTGGGGTATACATTGTACTCCTTCCGCCCGAAAAAACTTGTCCCAAGCTTGTCCCTCAAATGGATGTATCTAGCACTAAATTGGTGCTAGATACATCCATTTGAGGGACAAACTTTTCCGGACGAAGGGAGTACTACTGAGCAGCCTGGACTCATTGTACTGAAACATTAAACCGTAAGAAGCATGTTGCCACAGACCACTAGCCATGGTTTGGCGTCAGAGCTTGGGGCCAGGTCACCAACCCACTCAGTTGTTATCTCCTGCAGACCCAGCAGGGGGGACAGCTGCATTGTGTAGATCTTGTAACAATCATCCATGGTGATGAACTGATGATTGAATTCCACAATCTTTTCTATCGGTGCATCAGAAAGCTGGAGTACAGACCAAGAGTCACTTCCAACCGACCAATCAAATACGCCGGCTGCAGTACTGACAAGGAGGTGTGAGTTGGGTGATGCAAGGGGAGCTGTCGGAGTGCCGCTAACGTAGAAGTAGAACTCCCTCTCACAATCACCGGTGAATGGGAGACGTGGAGGAGAAACCTTGGCACCACTGAACACATCAACAACAAGACAATATCCAGCACGGCAGCAAATTAGTTGACCATAGGAAGTGCCAGCGAATTGCATCTTCTGATAAATTTCCCGAGGAATTTGGCAGCGCAGGGCGATGTTCTTGTTGATCGGATCAATGACCTTACATGTGCGTAGCTTTTGACAGCCATTGTTAGAAGGGAGATCAGGAGCTTGAACACGGGCATTGAATTGGCGAGGAGAGGCGGGAATTTGGTGCAGATTGCAGAATGTAGATTTTGATGGGTATGAGGAAAATGCAGCACGCCAAGAGCGGCAGGTTGCAGCGAAAGCAAGAACATCACGGAAGGATCCTGACAGTGCAAGGATGGAGCTTAGCGGGCCATCTGGAAGGTCTGCCCAACCATCGAACCCGAGGACAGCAGGTTGCGCGGACGCAGAGGCAACACATAGTTTGCTAGTGCTTTGCATTATGTCAAACTATCTGCAAAACACAGTAAATTTTCAAATTAAAAAAAATTAGAATTATGAGGCAATGAAGAAATGAAAATTAAAAGGATGGGTAGCCATCTAAAACCATGCATATGCTGTTTTCAGGTCTAATATATGCCCTGTATGAAGACTTGTTATGCTCTTTTCCAAATAGTCAAATACATAACTCTGTTTGGGTTTTTTGGATAATTATTGTTACAGGATTCGGGGGGGAAGCCTCAAATTTCTCTAGGGGCAATAGTTGAGACTACAACTGCTAAGCAAAAAAA
>NC_057814.1:17891328-17902527 GCF_018294505.1 Triticum aestivum | reverse complement strand
CATGATGGGATACACCGTCACCATTCTTATGCAGCACAGAGCCAAAAATTAGCAGAAAACGGCAGTCGCTCGGGTAAAGTGGATGATTTCTGAGCTGCTACAATCCAACTCATCAGTTGATTCTGAATATCTGATGCTCAAGCTCAACACAGTAGAAACTATAAACCCAATAAAGTGCAGAAAACGGGAAACCCAATATAGTCAGACGAGCTCCTTTACAGTACCCCTAAATGAATATGAGCCCTCCATTTCTCTTGATCCAATGATGGACGACTGTTGGTACTCCAACGTGTGTATGAGAGAGTACCAACTGAAAAAAGCAGGGAGTATCTCGTGCTTGGGGGTAAAAAGGTAAACTGATTCCATGTAAAAACACAATGCATCACGGCTGAGACATAATAGCTATTCAACTCGATCGCAAGAACCCTAATTTTAATCCCTAAAAAAGCCTAATTCTTCAATAGGATAGCTGCCGCCGGCCACTATGATCTGCCCGATTACAAGAGACAGACAACCATAGGGCCACGGACTTGCTGGAGTGGCATCTGCCGGGAATGGTCGCCGACCAGGGCTGGGCGGCGCCGCCGCCACACCGCGAGCGCGTTTGCTTTCTCGCGAAATTGGAAACTCGAACGCACTAAAGCAGGATGACTACGGCGAGGCGGGATCATCAGGCTGGCCGGAGATCTATCACGTCGGCACTGCAGTTGTACAAATGTTCAGTTGATCTGACTGACTGGGTTCAATATGGACTATGGAAGGACGGTGAGAGGCTGCTTTGATTGGACTCTGTTGGGCTGCTGACGAACTTCTTGCGAGCCTGATGTCTCTTGCGTGTATTCCACAATAATACTTATATTTTCTGTTTTAATTTCTTTTGTACATGTTATAAAATTTGTGTGGTTTTCGAGAACTTGTAGCCAAATTATGTTTGATCGATAACTTCCAGCGCAAAGGAGACATATTCATCCATTGACTGAAACAAGTTTTCTATCATTCCTAACTTCTATCCACTCGCTCTTGATCGGTGCCTGTGAAAAAGAGCAGATGTCAGGCAGCAATGGCGTGGTCATCATGGAGACGTAATCGCTATAATGTGATGGCAGCTGCGTTGGTGATAGGACGGATGATCCGATTAGAAATCAGAAACTGACCTAATTAAGAGGAGAAAAGACTAAACTACCCTCCTATGTGGAGGGTCAGATTTAAGTGGTACTCCATCGCTACTTGAGGGAGTACCAAGGTACCGTAATCCCCAAAGATTTCGGTCAGAGCTGGCATATGCCAAACATGAATACCACCTGAAGCTACCGGTATAACACCTGGCATGGATACCCAGTCCTGAGTGAAAAAGATACCACGAGCACGATCTTTTTCAATAAAATCATCGCGCAATAAATCAACAAAACCTAAAGTCATTTCGCGTTCCCCTTCTAACTTACCTACTACTGTATCGGAGTGGATATGATCTCCCCCAGACATACGCAATGCTTTAGCTAATACACGGAAATGCATACCATGATTTTTCTGTCTATCAATAACTGCATGCATTGCACGGTGAATGTGAAGAAGTAGGCCATTGTCGCGGCAATAATGAGCCAAAGTAGTATTTGCGGTGAATCCCCCGGTTAAGTAGTCATGCATTACAATAGGAACCCCTAATTCTCTTGCAAATACAGCTCTCTTAATCATTTCTTCACATGTACCCGCAGTCGCATTCAAGTAATGCCCCTTGATTTCACCGGTTTCGGCCTGTGATTTATAAGTAGCTTCGGCACAAAAGACAAAACGGTCTCTCCAGCGCATAAATGGTTGTGAGTTTACGTTTTCATCATCTTTGGTAAAATCAAGTCCACCACGTAGACACTCATAACACGCTCTACCATAATTTTTTGCGGATAATCCCAATTTTGGTTTAATAGTACATCCCAATAAAGGACGACCATACTTGTTCAACTTATCTCTTTCAACTTGGATACCATGAGGCAGGCCTTGGAAAGTTTTTGAATAAGTAGGGGGAATTCGTAGATCCTCCAAACGTAGAGCACGTAGGGCTTTGAAACCAAATACGTTACCTACAATGAAAGTAAACATGTTAGTAACGGAACCCTCTTCAAATAGGTCTAATGGATAAGCTACATAACATCTTCAGAACACGAGACTGAAGAGTGAAAAGGTCCTGGCCGGAAACTCTAGCGACAACAATGTCCCATAGATACGAGAACGCTCAGTGCACCAAAATATTTATGCGTGCTGCTTTACATTGTTTCGCGGGGCACGTTGTACACAAAACAATCTATTTTTCTGCTAAGAAAAATAAAGTAGACCCTGTCACCCTGACATGACATCCATCCCAGATATCTTGCACTTGCATGAATCTAATCCTGCCAACAAACACAGAGCGCGCTGTTGCTACATGAACAAATATAAGCGACAAATGAACAAATAAAAAAGATTGGAGCTATCTAGGGTTTGGGAGAGAGTGGAGGGGGGAGAGCACAGGCCTTGCAGAAAGAGCAGGCGGTGGAGTCGGCGTCCCGGCGTCTGGCAAGCGGTCGTCTTCGTTGAGCTCACTAGATAAAATTTGGATTTTTTTGCGCTCCGGAAAAATAAAATTTGAAAATGAGCTCACTAGAGCTCGGCCTTCGTTGGCATTTTTCGCGCTCACCCACCCTTACCTGTCTCTTCCGTTTCTCAATCAATTAGTTTGTACTGAGTAACATTTAATTGATTTGTAGCATTTTGGTTGAGGTTTATCATTTGTACTGAACAAGAAGTCTGGGTATGCCAATGCTGTTATCAAATCCGTTAATTTTTTGTATAAAGCTCGTTCATGTATGTATATCCCTTGATCTGGTCTCTCTTCTGCTGGAATTTTATCCATATTTTGGGCCAGTCCAATACAATTCCAGAAATTCCTAATAAATCCTAAAGGCCCACACAGCCCATTCGTGCAATGCAAGAGGTGGAACCAAAGTTTAGTCCCACATTGCTAGTTTGGTCGGAGTTGGACCTCCTTACAAGGGAGGTTGTTTCCCCACATGTATGAGCATGAGAACAAGAGGGACATTCACGCGTACTCCTTCGCCGCCCGCCTCGGCACGACGAGCCGCGGGTTGCGGGAATGAGCCGATGTCTAAATTTTTGCCACGCACAACTGGTATACGAAAAGTCACATGGAAGCTGAAAAGATTTTTACTATAGTGGAGACTGAATGCGAACGGCACATCCCTTCGACTGCTGGATAATCTCCCTCTCGCCACTGAGTTCCAATCTTTGAGCTGCTGCTACGATCTTCCACATCCCGCTTTGCGGCGTGCACTGCAAGTTGGGACAGTAGGCCTCCGGAACCGCACCTCTTTCAGTCCTGTACGGGAGAAGGGTGATAAGGTTTTTGGGGAGCGCTTTACGCGACTACTGACCTGTTGATCATGGACGCTCCAGACACCGACGACCACTTCCTCAACGATGACTTCTTCCCCGACGTCGACAACCTCTTCGACGACATGGCTGGCAAGGATGCTGACCCCAAGACCAGTGCTTCTGCTGCTGTACCTACATATTCATGCTCTTTCTGTTTGAGGTTCTCCTGCAGTTTCTGGCTCTAGTGTCTGCTCTAGATATGTTTGATTCTAGTTCACACATGCAGATGCTATTTACCTTCTCTCTATCAGATAGCATGACTTGTTTTATCTCTGCTATATTAGTCATGCTTTATCTAGTATTTCTGCTAATAAAATCATTTGGTAAATTGCTCATATTTCCAACATCTTCTTCATGTACTCTCTCTCTCTCCATGCTGTAAACTTTTGAGGCACAGAGTATGATGATGGTCCAGTTCAGTCAGATGCGTCTTAGATTTCATCTATCATGCAAGACATGCAATGTTAGTCAGGAAAATCCTTTATTCATCCAGAAACAGATGTTGGTTGTTATTTCCAAGTTGCAACTAGTACAGGCACTCTTACTGATTCACAGACTCATCCACCGCTACACCTGGCAGTATGCCGGGACGTACACGCTGCACATCGACGGCAAGATCTGAAGCGACATCATCATGATCTCAAGCGGAGCTTGTTGCTGGGGCTGGTACATGCCCTGCCACTGCTGTTGGGGCTGCGGCTGCATGATGGCTTGAGCCACGTTGTGGATAGCATGGCACCTGAACTGTTCTGGGATCTGCGCTAGCTGCTGGCAGCACTGGTGTCGCATTATATGGCAACTGCTAAGTTGCCACATACGCGACTGCACAAATGGCAGTGTCACTGTGCTGCATTGGTGCCGCAGGAATTGCACACATGGGTCCATCTGCTGCTGCCATTGTTGCCATGGTTGTTGCTGCTGCTGACATTGCTCGGAGCCCTGGTTACAGGTAGTGTCCAACTGCGCAACAGCGTTGGTCCCCTCGAGGGTGAGGAGAGCGAGGATGAACAAGGTCTTCATGATGTCTGGTTATTAGTTTGATTTGATATATATATTTGGTTAAAGGATGATGGATGAGGATCTTCTTTGGTATTATATTTATAGGTATCATGGCATGATTTGCTGCATCCCATTTCTTTCCTAGATAGCTTTTGTAAAGTGTCTGTTTTTCCCCTTTTCTAACTGATCATTTGGTATGATTGTGTTAGGTGGTGCTACAAGTCTAATCTTGGATGATCATCAAATATACTTTTTGACACATGTTATCTGACTGTCATGCAAGATCAGTAATCCATATGACTCATCGGTCATCACTTTACATGCCCAGCATAGATCCAGGTTTTATCCTTTTGTGAGGCCCATTTTGTAATCTCGTATATATCACAAATAGCTGATGTTTTAGACACGCGTTTAGTCAACGTTTTAGAACTTTGACTGTGGAGTAGCATTTTAAGTATTCTGTTCAAAACTTTAAAAATCATATCTACATGTAAATCAGATTGTATGGTTTGTCCATTCACTTTAAATTAAGGGTTGACCTCCACTCTATGCTTTTTCTGGAAATTATAGTTTGTAATCTTCTCTGCTGTTAAGCTACATCATATCAACAATCTTTGCATCAAATACTTGTTCTTCATTATATTTAACGGTTTCTTGAAATGGTCTTGTGCTGCTGTGTAAATTACTAGAGCATGACATGACTGATAAAATCCCCTTTTATATGCCAAGGATTCTCTTGGAGCTATGCTCTGGTGCTATGGAACTAAAATTACTTAACTGATTTTGTTGTCATTGCTGCTAGGACCATCGGCCCATTAAGTCCAAATGCTCCTGTTCAGTGGGCTGCGCTGAGCGAGGCCTAGCATAAAAACCTGAAGGAAATATTTGAGGTAACGAAAACCCCACATGTTATTCAGCTTATCAGAGAAATTGATGGAAGACACAATGGAGATGCAATTGGCGAAGGTCGACACACACCTCATTTCAGTGTCAGGGGCTGCTATGTTGGCAAGGAGCATCGTCCTCCCGATGGAATTTATTTATGTAACAAATAAAGTAGGCTTGGATTGGATTCTGATTAAAATAGCAGACTTCAATTTTTATCTCAAAACATTTTGAACTTTGGCTCGCCACCACCTCTCCAAAATGTATAATCCTGCATTTTGTTTTATGAACTATCCAATAGACAAGTTGGAATATGAATCTCTTTGGATTTCCTACTTTTTACTGTAATTGTAATTCTGTCTATACTTCATAGGAGGAAGAGAACAAACACCACATGTTCAGACTGTGTTCTCTGAACAGAGAAAAGGAGCAGACCAGCGATGGAACTGAAGATACACAGGAGGGTTCTTGTCAAAGTATCCTTCAACAACATGCCAGAATGAGCTACCTATTACACAGCAACACAGTATTGCATCGAGGTGAATCTGATGCTATTAGTGGTATATTTTAGCTCCCAGACCAAAGTAAAATCTTGCACAAGCAATTCTGATTATCCATTCCAATAACATTGACAGTTCTGGTCTTCTTTACCATTGTACCAGAACTTCCAATCAACGAGCTTGTCCAGTGATAGAAGCCAAGGGCATGCAGAAATACGTACAATGAAACTGAGTCAACGCGACGTAGAAGCTTAGAAGTCGTGTCACTGGAGCAGAGACAAGAAACAGGTAGTTCAAAGTATTACACATCATCCAGCGCATAATTAAACAACACAGCTGAAGTAATAGTACTGACTTAGAAGCTTGACTACTCCTAACTAGCTCTAAGCACTAATCTCCCAGGCTCTAGATACTGGTTTACCAAACTGCTACAAATGTTCTAAGTGCTAATGCTACGATGGCACCGCCCAAGTTGCAAAAGCCCCTACTCTGTGTTGCAGGGGGGGATTTTCATCAGGAGCTTGTGGAGCAGCAAGCCCGTGGATGCGCACGGTGGTCACTGCGCATCAGTGTAGAACATGCTTGGATACACCCAAAGGGGCTGCAGCTTGCCGGCCCGGGGCTCACTGAGCTGCCTGAGCTCACTGTCCAGAAACAGGAAACCATGAGAAGCATATCGCCGCAGACCACTAGCCATGGTTTCGTGTACGAGCTTGGGGACAGGTGACCGACCCACTCAGTTGTTATCTCCTGCAGACCAAGCTGGGGGGACAGCTGCAAGGCGTAGATCTTATAACAATCATCCATGGCGATGAACTGACCATTGAATTCCACAATCTGTTCTATCGATTCATCAGAAAGCTGGAGTTCAGACCAAGAGTTACTTCCGACCGGCCAATCAAACAGGGATATTGCAGTACTGACAAGGAGGTGTGAGTTGGGTGATGCAATGGGAGCCGTCAAAGTGCCACTGAAGTAGAACTCCCTCCCAAACTCAAAATCACCGCTGAATGGGAGACGTGGGGGAGAAACCACGGCACCACTGAACACATCAACAACAAGACAATATCCAGCACGGCCGCAAATTAGTTGACCATAGGAAGTGCCAGCAAAATGCATCTCCTGATAAATTTCTTGAGGAATCTGGCAGCGAAGGGCAATGTTCCTGTTGATTGGATCAATGACCTTACATGTGCGTAGCTCGTAATGACCATTGTTAGACGGGAGATCAGGAGCTTGAACACAGACATTGAATTGGACGAGGAGAGGTGGGAATCTGGTGCAGAAGGCAGATTTGTTTGGGTATGAGGAGAGAGCCCTTTTACGGTGATTGGGGCGGTACTGGGAGTACTTTCAAGTACTTACCCCTTCGATTTTTATTAGCCGTCCGATCTGGTGGGGGATTAAAAATGAATTAACTTAATTAGTTTAATCAGAGAAGGGCATAATGGTCCAGGGTAAAAAAAAATTCAACCGATCACGTCCACGACCAGAACCACGTCTAGATCTAGTAGCTCGGTCAAGTCCTCCTTCTCGACCAGAACCACGTCTAGATCTAGTAGCTCGGTCAAGTCCTCCTTCTCGTCCTCTTCCTTCTGTCCGACGAGCCCGGCGAGAGGAACCAATTCACCGTCATCGGCGTCGTTCTCGTCCTCCTCCTGGTCCCCTTCACTATAAAAGACGTGGTCGGCGGCAGGAAGAAGAATAAGGCGTGACATCTGCGGCGGCAGTGTCGGTGGCGACGGCGGCGGCGGTATAGGAGAAAGCCCCCCACTGATCCCATCGCTTCCGGACTTGCATCTTAAGGTATGAATCGCCTGAATCTCAACTTACTTTGATTCGTAGCCTGCACTTCCTACTTAGATTTGTTTAGTCATCATCGATTTAGGTTTTCCTAGTGCATGCAATTCAATTTAGCAGTACTTACATCTCTGATCACGTCTGATTTTTATTAGCCGTCCGATCTTGCGGGGAATTAAACTTGGGCGTTGATGATTGGTTTCCCTCACATGTCAAACGAGCAAAGTCTTTTCCATGCACTTGTCTTTGCCTATGAGCTATTTTACACCTGCAACATTGATAAACAGAAAGATGTTGATGATTGGTTTCCCTCACATGTCATATGCAGGAAGACATGGCGTATGCAAGTGATGAGAGTATGTTCGAGTATCTAAATGTTGTCAGCAAGATGTTTGATAGTGAGGCTGAAGGCTATGAATTCTACAACAAATATGCTCTTGAAAAAGGTTTTAGTGTGAGGAAAAGCTACGTTGAGTGGGATGGATCCAACAAATACATAATTTTAAGGAAAATTGTGTGTAGTCGTGAAGGGTTTCACGAAGAGAAGCACATGAAAAGAAAGATGGAAGATAGAAAGAGGAGGCCACGAAGTTTAACTCGTGTTGGGTGTAATGCTAAATTGGTCATTACGAGACAGGAGGAAACCGGTCGGTGGTTTGTCAAGGATTTCATCGATGAGCACATCCATCCTCTAGCCCCACGGGATCTTTCTTGTCTGCTGCGTTCGCACAGACGAATTAGCGATGAGCAGAAAGCGGACATTGCGGACATGGAAAAATGTGGGATCCGCAAATACCGTATTATGGATATTTTGTGCTTTCAATACGGTGGATTTGATAAGGTTGGATGCATAAAGAGGGACATTTATAATTTCTGCCATGCTAATAAGCAGGAGACAATCAGTGTCGGTGATGCTAATACGGTGATCATGCACATGATGGCGAGGCGAGAGCGAGATGTGGATTTTTTCTTCAAGTACTTGGTAGACGAGCATGGCCATCTGAAGGGACTGTTCTGGGCTGATAGTCAATCGCGACTTGACTACGAGGCTTTCGGAGACGTCATTGTTTTCGATAGCACATACAGAACCAACAAATACAATCTGCCATTCGTGCCGTTTGTCGGGTTGAATCACCACCGCAGCACTGTTATTTTTGGCGGTGGTATAATTTCTCATGAAACAAGCCAGGCATACGAGTGGATGTTGCGGACCTTTTCTGATTGCATGGCACAGAAGCATCCGATATCTGTGATCACAGATGGGGACCTTGCAATGCAGAGAGCAATCAGGGTGGTCTGGCCAGACTCAAACCATAGACTATGTATATGGCACATTCAGCAGAACATTGTACGCCATCTGCATGATGACGACGTAAAGGAGGAATTCAGATCTTTCATTTATGATACTTCTTTCATTGAAGAGCATGAGATAAAATGGATACAATTCTTACAACGGAATAAAGTAACCAGTGAGGAGTCTTGGCTGCATCAGATGTATCAGATGAGAAAGTTGTGGTGTGCTCCATATCTTGAGGGGCGTTGTTTCCTAGGATTGAGCAGCAATCAGAGGAGTGAGAGCTTGAACTCTGTGCTACATACGCATCTTGAGGGTAAGATGTCGTTGTTTGAAATGCTAGAGCACTATGAGCGTTGCCTTGCGTCGCGACGGATTAACGAAGCTCTCCAAGACGTCGAAGCCTTGCAGTCCGTTCCATTTACAGAGGAAAATGCTTCGCCGCTTGAGAAACACGCCGCAACAGTTTTCACACCTAGTGTCTTTAAGATGGTCTTATGGAGCATAGATGCTGTCAGCAAATGTCAGATGAGAGAGATACTAGATGGATCAGAAGATTCCACTTATGTTGTGTCCAAGCAGGAAAGAATGGATAAAAAGTTTGGAGTGCGCACTGAAGAGCAAGGAGGTCTTTTGCACAGGGTGAGTTGTTCTTGCCGTAAGCTGGAATGCGCAGGCACACCATGTTCCCACATTTTTTACATATTCGGGATTTTAAAACAAACAATTCTGCCCAGTTGTTGCGTTCCCACTAGGTGGACTATGAATGCAAAATGTGCATACGCACCTACCAGAAAAAACCAGATGTATGACTATTCGGTAAGCCTGCAGAGGTACCGCGAGTTGCGGAATTGTAGTCACGCCGCAAGTTTCAAGGCATGCCACTCTGATGAGGACTATCACCGTCTAAAGATGCTTTTGGAAGCACAACATCATGGCAAGCAATCATGTTTTGAACAAGCTGACAACAAGGAGTCAACTAATGCTCAGCATAACAGCATTAGGTTTGGCCCGTTGATGCCGCACTCGGAGAAAGTTGATAAGGTTCTGGATCCCGTGCATGTGCCAGGCCGAGGTGCACCGAAGAAAAGGCTGCAGGCAAAGACAAAGAAGTCAAGATCACAGAATATGTGTGGCTATTGCAAGAATCCTGGTCACAATCGACGTAAATGCGCTAAATTGCTAGAGGTACGAAATATGTTCATATTTATTTTTTGCATGTGTTTTACTCATAATTGATGTCCATGTGATTTATTCTATTCTTCTGTGTAGGATCTCGAGGCTGAACTGTGATGTCTACATACAGCATGAACTGACGATGAGCCAGAGAAAGTCGTGTGCCATTCAGCTTTGTGTGACGTGGTCTTTACATTCTATTTCATCGTGACAGTAATTTAGTGAAGTGCGGTTGTACTGCCATGTTACTGTATTAGTTCGACATCTTTCGTTTTCATTTTCTGTGTGTATCATTTGATGTCCAACTTTAAGAATGATGATGTATTTCGAACAGGAATAAGGGCTAGCATGGAGCACTTGTTATTTTCGAGTAGAATAATTTTTGTGATGTATTTCTGCACGCATATTCATAATCATCATGCATATTCTTCATTTATAGATCATTAATGACTGATGTATTTTTTAAATAAGCGGGGGCCAGTAGGGTGTGCTTGGAAATATTTGAGAAACCTCCATGCACGTTCATCTTCGCTGCATGCAAATTGGGCGGCAGCCGCTGTGCCAGCAGCTGTCAAGGCCTTGATGAATCACTATTCACATGCAGGTCCCCGACTCTTGCATGCAGGTGCCTAGTTTTTGCATGAAGGTCCCTGGGTCGCATCATTGGTTGAGGAAGTATCTCTAGAGTTTTCGAACTGACATTGCCCACCACCTCCTCCAAATCACCCAAATCACCTCCTCCAAATCACCCAAATTTTCTTGTACATGGTGACACACATGTGCCAAACATGTCTATGAAAGAAATTTTTGGAAAAAATTATTTTACAATGCCCCCTTGAGGCATAGACCGATGTTTTCAGCAGTCAGTCTAGAGGGCATTATAAATTCAAAAAAATTCAAAAAAATACAAAACCTTAGAAACCTAGCATTGTTTGTGCAAGAGATCATGTGTGCCAAAATTGAGGTGATTTGGAGGTGGTCGAAAAAATGCCCGCATTCCGGAGGGACCATTTGGTCAACTTAAGCCAGTTTTTGAAAAAAGGAGAATTTTTCCACCACCTCCAAATCACCCCAATTTTCCTGTACATGGTGACACACATGTGCCAAACATGTCTATGAAAG
>NC_057814.1:17885976-17891193 GCF_018294505.1 Triticum aestivum | reverse complement strand
AAAAAATTATTTTACAATGCCCCCTTGAGGCATAGACCGATGTTTTCAGCAGTCAGTCTAGAGGGCATTATAAATTCAAAAAAATACAAAACCTTGGAAACCTAGCATTGTTTGTGCAAGAGATCATGTGTGCCAAAATTGAGGTGATTTGGAGGTGGTCGAAAAAATGCCCGCATTCCGGAGGGACCATTTGGTCTTAAGCCAGTTTTTGAAAAAAGGTGAATTTTTCCACCACCTCCAAATCACCCCAATTTTCTTGTACATGGTGACACACATGTGCCAAACATGTCTATGAAAGAAATTTTTGGAAAAAAGTATTTTACAATGCCCCCTTGAGGCATAGACCGACGTTTTTGGAAGTTTTCGTGCGCCGCGTGGCCGCGTGGCTAGCCCTCGACCGCCGCCGCCCACGCCCACGACCGCCGCACGTGACAAGGTAAAACGAATCGCCCACGTACAATACATGTATACCCCCAGTGTACAAAAGTAATCGGGCCGGTGCAAAAAAATCCCGTCTACTTGCCCGCTTTCCCAATTCAACGGCCTGCATACGACTAGTAACCCAATCATTTATTGGGCCAGGATGCAGAGGCCCGCCAGATTGTGAAAACAGGTAGCAAGTAGGCCCCACAGGGCAGGGACGGAGACGGTTAGGCAATGTGCTGCCCGCTTTAGAAAGGAACTTGAGAGGGAAAGCTCAGCGCGCTATATAAACCGGTGCTAGCTCCCCTCGCTCGGCGAGGTGGGACTAAACTCCCTGCACCCCTGGGATGTGCCCGGCGCGAAGCTCGCTTGGGCCTACTTCGGGTGGGCCGTCCCACGCCAGCCTCACCCGCTGGGTCGCTGGATGGACCGTTGGGCCATCTCGTTGTCTGCGCCTGAGGCCTGCATGCATGGGAAGGGCGGCGACGTGGGTTTGCATGCGCGGGTGGCGGACGTGCATGCATGCGAGCGCGGGTGGCGGACGTGCATGCATGCGAGCGCGGGTGGCCGACGTTGGTTATCTGTGTTTTGCTTGCTATTTCTATCTTGTTCCCTTGATATTTCTATCTTCTTCCCTTGATATTTCTATCTTAATTGACGTCAAAACCAGCAGGTTTTGGGGTTAGCTCAGATTTCACGCGGCCCACGGGGGTGTGCTTGTGCGCTTGATGGAAAAAATTGGTGTTCCGTCTGGGAAGACGGATTTTTTCGGCATGCTTGAAATGGACCCAAATTTTTTTTGAAACCCTTGTACCAACATGACAAGCATCCATGCAAACTGGAAATTGTTTTGCGACGTTGTATGGTTTTGTAGGCTATAATGATTACACGTGTAGATGAAAGGCACGAAAAAACAGTTTCAACAAAGACAACATAAATGATTTTTTACAAGTTTTATAGATGGAAACTTCTTTAGATGCAATGCCATCTCACAAACAACTCAGAAACAACTGTATGATTGATCATAAAACACATGCATTGTTGTTCAAAGAACTGTCTCATGAATAAATTGTACCATAATTGCGAACATAGTGTGAAACAGAAAAAAAATGTTTGTTTGCAACAAATAATCCTGGTTTGAAGCTTAAACTGGTTGAAAAACAATTGAGCCTACTCCATATGGTCTTCTGCACTGCCAAAATCCAGTGACCTCTTGCGTTGCGACGTTGGAGATTGCGTCGGGCTTGGCGACGACCCATGTGCTTCAATCTTTTTCTCTTTAACATCAATGTAACCATACAACTGAAGTTGTTCTTGATCTTTCTCCGCCAACTCTCTAGCAAGACCCTCCATTTCTTGGATTCTCACTTCCTGTAGAAAACCATAGGAATTGTATTAGGAAGAACTTAAAAATGACGTAGCCATAAACTAGATGCATGTAACATGTAAAATTTGAACCTCTGGATCAAAGTCATGCTCGGGATAAGGACCCGTAGTTCTATTGTACACAATGTACAGGTGACATTTCTTGCTGCCATTCAGATCAGAAAGCATTTTTTCTACATCATCTGGTCCTGCAATCAAGAACATTCCTTCTGGCAGCTTCCACGCAGACCCGGGTAAGAAGTAGTACAGTTCTGCTCCCAGTTTGCAACCAAAAGTATCTCTCATTTCACTCATAATGAGATCGTAGGTCACTTTGAGGGGTTCAAAAATTCGGACTTCTGCCGGGTGTTCATCAAAGTATGCTCTCGGGACATGTGACATCTCATCATCCCTACTAACAATAAATTCCATGACCAGCACCTAGTATCTCACATCAGAGTTAATACATTAAATGAGTAAAGGGGCAAACATAATTTTTTATGTGCATAGCAAAATTGCGGTGTTGTTACCTGCTTTTGTGGAATGTATCCTTCATGTCGAGTGACTGGGGATTGTGCCATCTCAAACCTTCTCACCTTGTTATGTGGAATGTATCCTTCATGTGGTGTGACTGGGGACTCTGCCATCCCACGTTTCTTATCCTGCGTATGAAACGTCAACAGTGGGTTTACACACAAATTTTAAAAGGTCATACCATATCTTTTGTATGGCATCGTTGGGAGGTACTTACAAGGGGAGAATTGAAGATATGTTGTTGGGGTGGAGTGATGTGGCATTGAACGGGTGACTCTATCGCACTTTCTCGAGTGGATGGCGACTGTGCCGTCTCATGATGCTTAGCCTACATACAATCGCCGACATAAGGTTGCCACAAATTGAAGATGTTTGTATCATAGAATACTAAGGTCCTTAATATATACAATCGGTGCGAAATACTTACAGGGGGAGAAAAATTGAAGACATGTTGTCGGGGTGGCCGTGAGATCGCACGGGCTTCTAACATATGTCCTTCCAAACGGACCTTCTCCAGCATGGCCTTATAATCCATGTCCGACCGCTCCTGTAGCAGCTTGCTGTCCATATCCGAACGTGCCTGCAACACATAGGCATCCATCCTGACTCGCTCTGTCTGTATAATACTGTCCACAAGCTTCCGGTCCTTCTGCAACGTTTGATGCATTTCCTTGTAGCCAAGGAAAAACTTTTTTTCCAAGTCCTCACAGTCCCGCTTATACTTTTCTTCAATCTCAAGACGCATCTTCGCCATCTTACGGGAAAACTCCTCACGCTCCTCCTTTATCATCCTGTCCACGTATGAACGTTCTTTTTTGAGTTTCTTATCTACCTCAGCGCGATCCTTTTGCACCTTCAAGTCGATCTCCCGGCGCGCTTCATGCAAAGACTTGTCATACTCCGCATGGTTGTTATGCGCCTCTGAGACCATGGTCCCTACAACAACACATATACCCATAGTATGAAAACTGTATCCACAACCTCATCCAACTAATTCCTAACAATACCACCGAGAAAATATATTCATAACCAGTTCGTACGAACAACTACTACAAACTATCAATCAAAAAGCTCTTGCATGACATCCTGTACTCCAATTACACCAGAACTACTCAACTATGGCAAAGGCTGTATTTTCTAATCTCTTCGGAAATGACTTCTTGGTCGAATCAATGGAAAAAATAATCAGCACTGCAATCGAAGATGGGAGGAGCCGTGAAGGAGACCTTTTTAATCCGGCGTCGGCGTGGTCGCTTTAGAAGCGATGGCGCGATCCCGGCGATGGCTATGTGAGGAGAAACAAGGTAGATGGGGGTGGTTAGGATAGGGTTGATATGCGGTAGAATGGGAAGGTATATATCCGTGATTGTAGGGATAATTAGTTATTTTGAAGTAATGCGCTTTGATGCAGTTTTTTTAAGGAGCACGATCTTTTGGGGGCTTCCAAAACATGTGCACTGACCGCGGGTCCAACCACATATCACACAAGCCCGAGCCATCGCCATGCCCGTGCCAACCCGCGGCCCACCATTGCCTCCCTTTCCCTTGCCCCACCAAATTTTTATTCTTCTCCGGCGACGAAGCCTGCCATCGCCGCCGGACGGTGAGAGACGAGAGATGTCCATGTCCAGTTCGGCCTCTCCGTCATCATGGCCGTGGTATGGTTCACTACCGATGACCAGATGCCCCGACTGCCCACGCATCGCGCCACTGAAGCGTTTGACAACCATATCGGAGAAGAATGGAAACCATGGGCGGGAATTTGTGAAATGCGAGAGCAAACCAGAAGCGGGGAAGGTTAAATCTATGTTCTGTTGTGTCTTTTTGCTATGAATTCTGACCCCAGATTTATTTATATTTCCTCGGAATTGGTATTTAGGGTTTCCCTTCCCTTTTTCAGAACCTGAAAACATGCAAGCATTTTGAGTGGCTGGATGAATACGTTGAGAGGCTTCAAACGGATGGCTTCATTGATTTGAGGCACGTGGCAACCCTAGAGGTAGATCTGCCATCGGCGGTGGATGATAAGGGCTATGCCAATGTTCCTCCGATGGTGGCGGATGCGGAACTCAAGGTGGAATTGAAGAAGATGAACAAGAACTTAAGGCAGTTGATCGATCTGAAGAAGCACGCAAATCAGATGGCCGCGGGATTTTATTTTTCAATAATTGTTGTGGGATTTGTTTACTTGTTGATCATCAGTCGTTAGTAGTTGTTAACAAATTATTTCAGTCAGCTTCTGTATAAGCAATGTCATGTGTGCTTAATGCCTTGTATGACCAGACCAAGGAAAAGCTCATTTGAAATCTATTGGAAAGGACAAATAAAATTGAAAACTGATTTCTTGTTTCCAAAATAAAATTTGTAACTTATTGTTCTCTAAAAAAGGAAGAGCAATAAATTCCTTCCATGAATTTCAAGAAATAATTGTCAACCCATTTATTACGTGATATGTTTGGCGCAATTAGTGGCTAACTGGTTTTTTTTTTGAGGAATAGTGGCTACTTGGTTTGATACATGCCAAACGTTACGTTCAGATTAGTTGCATCATTTCGTTCATTTTTTACCCAAAAAATCTATACAAAGTGTTAATTGGACAATGTGAACAATGTGGCATGTACCCTGAACCCTAACCACCCCCCCCCACCACACAGACACACAAAACCGTAAAAACATTCAAATTTTTGCCCCACATGGAAACCATTATGCATGAATTCTCTATGGGGTCATGGGATGCCATGATGAAAGTTTGGGATCATTAGTACATGTACACGCAAGTACGATCTCTGACACGCGCATTTCCGGTCCCTGTACATGTACATGTAAACCAACCCAACATCGATCCGGTTCAGTGGATGGATGCATGCTCTATGTGGCACGAAGTATGTCGGTCGA
>NC_057814.1:17856970-17885321 GCF_018294505.1 Triticum aestivum | reverse complement strand
CCCCCCCACTAAACCCTAAACCCCTAAACCCTAATAACCCTAAACCCCTAAACGAGTTGACAAGATTTTCTTATTTTTTTATATCATTTATCCAAATCTCACATAACTCACGCGGCCCACCCCTCCCTAAATCCCGCGATTACAGCTCCGCATTCTAACCACCCGGGCCGTCCGCACCTCCCACGACCGCTGCAAGATCAGATCGGAGACGCCGGTCGCCCACGGAATACGCCTCCTGTGCTTCTGAAATTTCCACACCTGATTTGATGTTGTCTATTATCTTCCAAGCCTTGTAGGTGGCGCACGCATCCTTCGCTGCGTACTCGATGAGGTAGTCTGGTAGCGGGCTGATCCCCCACAGTTTATGGTCTTCGGTCCTGTTGATCTTCTTCTTCATGTTTTGGTAAAATGGGTGGATGACGTTGGCTGCAACATCAGCCAAGGAGTCGTACTGCTTCTTTCTGCCGGCATATGGAACTCTATAGTTTTTCTGAATGTCGATGTACTTTTCGGGATTGATCTCCAAACCAGACATCTTCAGCATCTATTTGTCATTATGAATGCTGAAACCGGCAAAGGTGAACAACTTCTTCTCCTGGAGGAAGCTCTTGAGGCGCTTGGGCCTTCAAGGGGAGAGACATATTGAAGATTAGTAGTAATTTTGAAGATGAATGCATGAAGTACATGATGTTATTTCTCTTTTTGGATCATACAGTTGAAAATAACACTACAGCAAACTACTTCACTACATCAACTTCAGAAACAACTTTTAATACATCTAGTCCAGTGCATCCACACCGGTAGACACGACACTAATGCATCAATATCAGAAACTACACTAGTATATCAGAAACTACACTAGTAGACACAACACTAATACATCTAGTCCAGTGCATCAACTTCAGAAAATAACACTAATGCATCCACAGCGGTAGACACAACACTAATGCATCAAGATCAGAAACTACACTAGTATATCAAGTTTGGTGATTAATCTGGTGCAAGATTTTAAGATACTAATCCAGTGCATCAGGGTAAAAATCTATGCCAGTGCATGTACTTGAGAAACCACACTAGTGCGTGCACTTCACAATCTACACTAGTAGATGTAGTTGAGAAACTAGGGTATATGAGTAGGATGGCTCACCATTTTGTGGCCGCAGCGATGTGGTAGACCAGGCAGAGTTCATCCACGCATAACTGCAGAACTGCTGCGTACTGCGGAGGTTCGTCATCCCTGGTATACTCCACATCAACGCCGACGAATCTAGGATACCTGCCGACGGCTTTCATGAAGAGCCTGGTGAGCATTTCGTCGGCAGTGTCTGGATTGCTGGTGCAGACGACCTCCAGCGTCTCTTTGCCGTGGAGTTCCACCTTGTCAAGTTTGGTGGTGTAGTCGCGCTTCTCACCGGGGACCTGAACGTCGTCTTCCTTGATGCTCTGGTCGGACGTCTCGCCACAGTGACGCTTGGTAGACGGCTCCTCTGCCATTGCCCTTCTCCAGCGACGGCGGTTTTGAGACAGAGATGGTGGTTGCAGTTTGTGGAGTAGATGGACGTGGTTCGCATAATGAGGGAGGAATGGAGGAGAAGGTGCCTTTTTGAGTTCTGGGGGAGGCGGTTCGTCGCGTGAGGGAGGCGCTCGTCGTTATCGTGATCGTGGGGGTCATGGGGCTCGTGCTGTTCGTGTTCCATTCTGTAACCACCCACGGGCCTGAAACGATAAAATGCTTAAAACACTTCTGACATGAAAAAAAGAGAGCAAAAAACAGAGTACTATCGGTCTCACAAGTGCACGCGGTCGTGCACCTCCTGCGGTCGTGCACCTCCTGCGGTTTGCCATCAATTGCTATCGGTCTCACAAGTGGGTCCCCTTGTCATCCACACAACCGCGCCACCACATGTACCACATTTTTCTTTCTCCCCGTCTCGACCACTCCACATCTTTCTTTCTCCCCTTCTCGACCAGCGCCGCCGCCGCCATCTCCCGACGACCCCTCTCTTCGCTGCCGGTGCGCGGCCGCCGCCAACTCCGGCAAGTACGTGAGATCTCCCCTCTTCTTCCCTTCCCCAACCGCGTCTCCCTACGGAGGTGGATCTGAGCCGATTGGTTTGGACTGAAACTTAGTTTTTGGATTGGATCTTGAGTTGGTTTCTATGGTTTGAACCTTTGGATTCAATCCAAAAGTTGAAAACGGTTTGGACTGGGTTGGATGACGAGCATGTATAGTTCGGTTTGGTCTAGATTCTAAATGAAAATATCTGGATTGGTTTGGTTTTGATGTGTGCCGTGGATTGGACTGGTTTGAGTTTGGATGCCGAACTATTCCCAGGTTTAGATGAGACGGGCATTGCCATTGTCATTGGCATTGCTTTATTACGTAGATGATAGTAAATAGATTGATTGGCCATTGCCAGTATAGGTTATCACTATGATTTATTACATGTATGATCTTTGTATTGTACTATGTACAATTCAACTTAGAGTTCAACATGTTCTGTGTAGAATGGAGGAAGCACCATGTGGACGCTGCAACTCACGGTGCCAGACCAGCCTTTCTACTGCCACGCTGTTCGGCATCTACTTCCAGCCTTCTTTTGTTGTTGCAGCGGTAACAATTTATATGAACCTTCTGACAGTACATTCTTTTTTTTTGCTATTTCCACTAATGTATTGTGTCTGTTATTTGTTTTTATCTTACACAGATCGTACCATGCAATGTGAGATTGGCATTCAATGAGCTCATCGGAGACACCGTGACCTTCGACGCTCTTGGGGGCCCATACACTATGCAGGTCGGGAAGGGGCGAAAGATAACCCAGATAGGAGGAGATGATTGGGATCGTTTCATCGCCCGCATGCGTCTTAGTGGGGGTGAATTGATCAGCTTCTCCTTCAGAAGAGATAGGCCCAGGATTTCTGTTATCTATCTAAATTTGATTCCGGATAGTGAGGATGAAGTTCATGAGGAGGAAGATGGTGCTGATTCAGATGATGACGATTCAGATGATGATGAGAACCCACTTGTTGAATACCTGTATGCCCAAGGACTCAGACTGGGCGACGAGGAAATCGGCAACCTCTGGGACATGCTTCCGCTACGTGAAGACTACCTAGGGAAGCCATTCGTGACCCGCCTCACAAGGACGAATGTTAAACGGCATATCATGGTATGTTACTTAGTGTGGTAATTACATGATATGCATGCTTAGTTAGTGTAGTAGTTCATATGATATGCATGTTGTAGTACTGTGATGAGAGGCCTAGTTTAGAATTCATTTAGTGAAGAATTTTATGACATGCATGTAGTGTAGTAATATGCGATGATATGCTTAGTGTACGCAGTAATCTAATGATATGCCTAATTACTGTAGTAATTTGATGCTTGGCGTATAGTGTAGTGATGTGATGATATATATGCTCAGTGTTGAATCCAATGATATATGTGTCTTGAAGTGTATGCTTTGTTGATAATTGCACGTGACATGATCATATATCATGTCAACTGTTTTTAGAAATTACCTAAGAGGTTACTTGATAGCTGTGGCATCGACCCGGACGAAGAAGGCATGGCTGCTGGACTACGCCTTACCAGAACGGGCTCCATCACCAGCTGTGCCTATGCAGTGGACACGGACGGTCGCACTGTCTTGAGCAGGGCAGGGTGGAAGAAGTTCCTTCGTGCCAAGAATCTTCGGGTAGGACAGGCCATCCTACTCAGTGTTGCGAACACCCGTCGCCATGACTTGAGGATGATGATCACCATCCACCTCATTTAGAACTGGGGTGGGCCATGTATCAATGTGAAATGAACTTATTATGTTAGCTCTTGTTTGCGAGTACTTGTGGTGTATTACCGTACCTATATCTACTCATATCTAGGTACTATTGCTTGTGATGGATTGCAACTATTATTAACTGGTAACTAATGCTCTACTAGCTATGATTATTCCACTGTGTTACATGGTAACTGTTATATATGTTTGCTGAAGCTTCCGAAGAATTTTACATACATTTTCTGAAATTCGAGAACATTTTTTTAATTTTTGATTTTTTTTAGATTTGAACTTTTTTAAAAAAAATGGGTGAACACTTTTGAATTATATTTTTTCATCAACTTCAAAAAATATTCGTATTATTAAGAAATTGCGAAATTTTTTAAAATTCACGCTTTCTTAAGAAAAACATAAACATATTTTGAATTCAGGAACAATTTTTTAAACGCTGAACTGTTCTTGAAATCAGGAAAATTTTCCAAATTCAGAAATATATTTTTGAAATTGTGAACATTTTTAAAATTTCCTAATATCTTTTACGAATTCATGAACAGTTTTGAAAAATTCATACATTTTTCAAAATATTTTGAATATTTACTAAAAATTCATGAACATTTTTTAACATATGAACACTTTCTGAAATCACGAACATTTTTTGAATCTGTGAGATTTATCATGTCCTGAACATTTTTTCAAGCCATGAAGAACTTTGGAATGCGAACATTTTTTCGCAATTTGCAACTTTGTAGAAATCCTGAATTACTTTCAAAAGGAAAAATAGAAAACAGAAAAAATAAAAAGGAAAAACGAAAGGGGCTTCCCGCCCCTCACATGGGCTGGCCTTAAGGGCGCACGAGGGACGGCGGGTGCACGCTTCCTTGGTTTCGGGCGTGTTGGTCGTCATATAGGATCGTATGCCCGGCCGTATACGTATTTGTTTGTATACGGCGACCTTTCGTGCACGCGTGAAGCCGCCGGCGCGTGGGGCAGCACGTGTCACGGGTAGTTGCCAAAACTATCCCATCATATAAATGTGGACGGCAACCACCTCCGGCCGCATCGCCCACCATTTCCCCCCGCCGCATCGTCTCCCTCTCTCCACTCCCCACTCCCCAAAACGCTCTCCTCTCCAACCTCCTCGTCTCCCTCACCGCATCCTCTCCATCGCCATGGCGGACGCAGGAGGCGAGCGCCCCGATTGGGGCGCAGATCTGGTGGAGCAGGCGCGGCAGGTCGCTGCGGGCACCTTTGTGAGGGGGCGTGCCGGCGTCCAGCGCGGTGCTCCCTCCGCTGGAGATCTGGAGAAGGCGGGGCCGGGCCGCAGCAGCGCGGTCCAGCCAGATGCGCCCGCTCTGGCGATCTCCGGCGAGGCGCAGAAGGTGGAGGCGGGCTCTGTCGAGGCGCAGAAGGTGGGGGCAGGCTGTGGCGAGGCGCACGAGGTGGAGAAGGTGGAGGCCGGCTCCGGCGAGGAGGAGGCGGAGCAGAAGGTATCTGCTTATCACTTTTAGTTGGTAGTTTTTAGATTGTAGTGTTTGTGGCCAGAATTTGTTTGGTTAGATTTGTGCATGGCCTTGTGATTTGGAAATTGTCTACCTGAGGTGATTAGATGGTGCATTAGTTTGGTTGTAAATATAGTGAAGGATGTGCTCATGTACTGGGTGTTGTCATGTTAATCCAAAAGAACTTCTCAAGGGCTGGATTTTTTTGTGCTGGATTGGGGCTTCTGAAGGAGAGGGGAAGCGTGGTCGAGGGGAAGGGGCAGTCTATGCTTATTTAGTTTGGGTTAGTTGTGGAATTTTGTTGTTGCTTCAGACATATTGACAGCATTGAACATCCTCTGCAATGCCGTTGCTTCAGAGATAAAAGCATCTTGGGGTTTTTTCAGATGCTTATTAGATTAGTAGTTGAATTTTTGCTTGTTAGATTTTAATTAGTATGAGGTTGAATACCTTATTTAAGGGGGAATTTAGGGTCAGATAGATGTCATATGATTATTAGATCTGTAGTTCAATGCTGCTGACATTTATGATTATTTGTTTTGATCTGTGGTTCAATGATACTGGATGGAAACATATTTGATTTGGAATGCATTAATTTTGATGTGCCAATGAATTGATTTAGATGATACAAGATTCATCTATAGTATAATTTGTTGTTGTTTTGGTAAGTAATGAAATTTTAGATGTTTGTTGGAGATGTATGCATTTATAGTTGAAGTTGTACCTAATTAACTACTGCATTATGTTAATATGTGTAGGAGCTTTGCTGCATTATCCCAAAAACAGTAATCTGTGCATATTGAAATTTGTAGTTGGCTTCTGTAATTAGTATATACTATATGTAAAGTGTGAAGTAAACATTCCAAGGCAGGATCCTAGCAACAAAATATACTATATGTTTCCATTAAGTAGTGTGGGGGGGAATTCCCTCAAAAGAAAAGTGTTGGGTAAATTCAGGGAATGTCAAGAATCCAGCTTGCATTTTCATTAGCATTTATGAAGGAAATCATTTGTCTTTTGATTGATTGCTTAGATTCTTTATTTATAAGGAAAGCATTTGGTCACTTGCAACATACCAATGTGGTTCACATTCACAATTTTGTTTGTAATGACATTCTGTTAACTTCAATTCAATTCATTGTAATTGATGTGCTTGTTTGACAATATAGCAGGAGGAGGAGGATCTTGTGGGCAACAAGAGGAAGTGGGAAAAGACTGGGTTCTACCCATATGACTCTGATGAAGATGAGCCGTACGAGGTAAGGCCTAGTTGAAATGTTATTTGTGCATTGAGTTAGTATTACGTGTTTATAGTTTTTTCAATGCATAATGTATTAATGTCAGTCATTAATGTGTGCAGTATGAATCTGGAGATGATGTGGACGAGGGGAACGTCGAGTCCTTTGAAGAGAAGGAGGTGCAGAAGATCAGGGCCCAAGGATCTGCCATGTACTACAACTGGAGGAAGGACAAGTACAGGTGCCGCTACTGCAGCAAGCCCAAGCCCAGGTCTGGGTTGCAGGAGCATCTGATGGAGCATTGTCGGGCTACATCCATCAGCAGTCATGACTACAAGATCAGTGCTCAGCATTCTGCCCTCCACAAGGTCCTGAAAAACCCTAACATGTAGTTGCCCTAGACCCTGGTTGTCGTATGATGGAGGAAGCCTCAGTTCTTTTGGTGAACTTTATGTGGTATTCTGATGGTGGAAACTTTTAGTGCTAATGTAGTATGAACTTTATCTAAGTGTAGTACTGTCATGTGTGGTCTAAACATATCTAATATGCTAGTGGTCTGAACTTCGAGGTGTCTGCATCAGCAAGTGTGCTGTGTGGATGCTGCTATCTATGGTAGTAATATATATTGCTATCTATATTTCTGTCCCTTAAATTTGCCATTATGGTTCCTTAGATGTATGATTTGCTTGAATTTAGCTGCTGCAATGATCAGACATGCCGCATCAGTGTTGCTTCACTGATCAGGCATGCTGCAAACACTTGGTGAAAACATGCATATTCATATCAGCAACATTGATATGGCATCGGAGTACTACCCAGTACTTCGTATTTGTCTGCCATTAGATCGACATCAACGAACGGTTCTAAAAAAGCCCAACCACTCTAAAACATGAGTAAGCCAACATCCCTACAAAAATTATTTCACTGCTTATGTTTATTTTTTTGCTGAATCATTAGGAAGCCCTAAATATTTGGATGCAAGATCACCGACATGGCACTACTGAAATATTTCAGTGTCTACATCTCTGTACTGAAAGTGCATTACTGAAATATTTCAGTGGCTACGTGTGTGTACTGAAACAGCACCATTGAAATATTTCAGTTGCTACATGCGTGTACTGAAACAGCACCACTAAAATATTTCATTTCGTACGTGCGTGTACTGAAAGTGAACCACTGAAATATTTCAGTGGGTACGTGCATGTACTGAAAGTGCACCACCGAAATATTTCAGAGGCTACGTGCTTGTACTGAAACAGCACCACCAAAATATTTCAGTGGCTATGCGCGTGTACTGAAACTGCTACACCGAAATATTTCTGGGGTTGCGTGCGTGTACTGAAACTACAGTACTGAAATATTCAGTGTCTACCCGTGTGTACTCAAATTGCATTGCACTACTGAAATTTTTCAGTGTGTACCCGTGTGTACTGCAATTGCACTACTCAAATATTTCAGTGTGAACCTGTCAGTACTGAAATATTTCAATGCCTACAACTATCTACTAAACTTGCAGTATTGAAATATTTCAGTGTCAACCCAGAGTCTATCACTCTAAACTGTGTACTGAACTTTTCTGGAGGCACTGCTTGCAGCCAAAATATTGCAAGTTCAATTTACACAGATTGCATCACGTAATTTGAACACAACTCTTGAGGTGACAGACAAAATTTCCTATCATGGATACAACTCCAGCACATCAAAATGTAGCAAGTAAACATAGCAATGCTATATGCCTAGACTCATTACAGCCTCGTCGATCAAACTAAGCTGCCATCCAGAGGCTACGGATTCAAGTACACAGGTAGCGAGAACATATTGCAGAGAATCAAATTAAGCAAGTGGCAAGTAATGATAGAATGAAATTCATCAATCTTACCCTAAACATAGCTACGGCCGCCGTTCAGACAAGGAGAGCGGCGAGGGAAGCGTGGAGAACGGCGGGGAAGCGATGTCGCGACCACTGTCCTCCTCCTCTTGCGCTTCGGAGTCATCTCCAACTCGGTTGGAGGCTCCACAATCTGCAACGGCACCTCGTGCACCGTGGGTTCCTGATCCAGTGGATGCTCTACCCTGGATCTGAACGCCCACCACCTACACCTGGTCCACGGGCTAGACGAATCGGCCTGCTCCATCGCCCAGAGGAGGATCTCGACCTTGTGCATCGGTTGTGCGGGTGGGGGGGAAAGCTTTGCCCTCTCCCTCCTCGTCATTTGCTTCAAAGTGGCCATTGCCGTCCAGTTCATCTGCAATATGTTGTGAAACCAAGAACGGATCTTCGTCAACCTGGCCATCTTGACCTGGTCGCCGCCGGCGATCTCCACGAAGTCGGCGTTCTCGCCGCCGCCGATGTACTCGATCTGCTGCTCCATCGAGGATCTTGCGTGGATGGAAGAGGGGGGTGGATGTGGAAGATGAGAAGAGCAAAGTTGCGGCCGCGAGAAGGAGGAGAAGGCTAGGAGATGGCCGCGGTTGCAATGGTGATGGAAGAGGGGAAGGAGCATGGCGGCGGCTTTGCATTGGACGAGAGGGGCGGCGGTTTTGCATTGGAGGAGAGGGGCGGCGGTTTTGCATTGGACGAGAGGGCCCCACCTTGTCATATATTTCTTAGGACTAAAATGCCCCTAGACTAATAGTACTTTCGAGTACTACGTATGTATGCGCCGTTAGATCGAGACAAACGAACGGCTCCAAAAAATGCCAACTACTGTAAAACTTGTAATGAGGAGAATGCCGCACGCCAAGAGCGGCATGTTGCCGCGAAGGCAAGAACATCACGGAAGGACCCTGACAGTGCAAGAATGGAGCTTAGCGGGCCATCTGGAAGGTCTGCCCAACCATGGAGCCTGAGCACAGCAGGTTGTGCGGATGCAGAGGCAATACGCACTTTGCTATGGCTTTGCATTGTGCCAAACTCCCTGCAAAACACAATAAATTCAAAGAAACAAATTAGAAAGATTAGCCGACGAAGAAACGAAAAATAAAAAGGATGGATAGCTAGCTAGAACCATGCATATTCTATTTTTCAGGTCTAATATATGCCCTGTATCAAGACTTGTCATGCTCTTGTACAGATATGTAATTTTATTTGGGGGCTTTGGGTGAAATATTTCGTTACTGCTATTGGATTCAGGGGGGAAGCCTCAAGTTTCATGAGGGGAAATCATTGAGACTACAAATGCGAAACAAACAAAAAAATAAGAGCACCCACAAGGCACCAAGGAACCATGATGGGCTACACCGTCACCATTCTTACGCGGCCCAGAGCTGAACATGAGTAGAAAGCAAGCACTCCCTCGGGCACATCTAGCCCATTACAGTGTATGATTCCTGGACTGCCACAATCCAACTCATCAGCTGATTTTGATGCTCAAGATAGTAGAAACCCAATAATACGCTGAAAATAGAAACTTGCTTTGACTGGTGCCTCCCTGCAGCCAAAACTTCTTCAGAGGACTCATACAGTCATACATCTTCAGAAGAGTAGACTTGAGAGTGAAAAGGACATTGTCGGGTACTCTAGCCACAACAATGTCCGATAGAAACGACACACGCTCATTACGCTAAAACAGTTAAGCGTGCTACATTCCATTGTTTCGCGAGGCACATTGCACACGAAACACTCTGCTTTCTGCTAAAAAAACATAGTACGCCCTGACATGACATCCATCTACATATCATGAACTGGAGTGAATCTAACCCTGCCAATGGTAAAAGAAAAATGCATGGAGTCCACAGGCAGAAGTGCTAAGCAAGAGACAAATGCTTAATAACAGATTAGATGAACAAAAGAAGAATGGATCTATCTAGGGTTTACACTAGAATGGAGAAGGGGGGGAGGGGGAGCAGGCCTTGCGGAGAGAGCGGGCGGTGGAGATCGGCCACGGCGATGCGTCTGCTGTCTGACGCCGACAGCTTCCCCGGCGGTAGGCGGCGGCGGTGGCTCGCCTTCGCTTCCTGTAGAGACTGAACGCACAGTTTGTATTGATCTTCAGCTCATATATATACAGAGTACAACACCACAACGCACACCCGTACTTGTCTAACCAACTAACAGACTCCCACTATCTACCCTAGAAGCTAGGAGGCAGGCAGAGGCATGCCGGTCGTGATTAGTTGGAGAAGTACGTGGGCCTGCAGACTCATTCCAATACTCCTCAAACGTGGCGGTCGGCAGCCCTTTGGTCATGATGTCGGCGAACTGCGAGGTGGTCGGCACATGCAGGACGCGAAACTGACCAAGAGCAACCTTTTCACGAACAAAGTGGATGTCGAGTTCGATGTGCTTGGTCCGGCGGTGATGTATAGGATTCTGAGCGAGGTAGACGGCCGACACATTGTCACAGTAAACAACTGTGGCTTTGTAGATGCTGGAGTGAAGCTCCTGGAGAAGCTGTTGTGTCCAACAGCATTGGCCACAACGCGGTACTCTGCCTCTGCACTGGACCTGGACACAGTGGGTTGCCTCTTGGGCGACCAAGAGATGAGCGAGCCACCAAGAAACAGGCAATAACCAGAGGTGGAACATCGTGTGTCGGGGCAACCGGCCCAGTCGGCGTCACTGTAAGCGACGAGCTCATGCGGCGGTGAGGAGCTGATGGTGATGCCGTGGCTGACCGTCCCGCGGACATAGCGAAGGATGCGCTTCACCATGGACCAATGGGGCTGCCGAGGAGCGTGCATGTGTAAGCACACCTGCTGAACAGCATAAGTAAGATCCGGGCGCGTCAACGTGAGATACTGCAGTGCACCGGTGATACTGCGGTATGTGGTGGCATCATCGGCAAGTTCTCCATCGGAGACAGAGAGCTTGGACCGCGTGTCGACCGGAGTTGAGGCTGGCCTACAGTTGGTCATGCCAGCACGATGCAGCAGGTCCTCAGCGTACTGATGTTGATGAAGAAAGAACCCCGCCGAGGTGCGCCGCACTTGGATGCCGAGGAAGAAGTGCAGCGCGCCCAAGTCCTTTAGCGCGATGGTGGCGGTGAGTTGCGCGATGACACGGCGGAGTAGTACGTCTGACGAGGCGGCGAGGACGATGTCGTCGACGTAGAGTAGCAGGTAGGCGATGTCGTGGCCTTGACGATAGACAAAGAGCGACGCATCGGAGCGAGTCGCCATGAACCCAATGGTCCGTAGACAGGTGGTGATCTTCGTGAACCAAGCGCGTGGAGCTTGCTTGAGGCCGTAGAGCGACTTGGATAGAAGGTACACATCATGTGGGCGTGCCTCGTCGAGGAAACCCGCAGGCTGCTGACAATAGACATGCTCGGTTAGCTCACCGTGGAGAAAGGCGTTTTTAACGTCAAGCTGGTGGACGGGCCAATTCCGAGAGGCGGCGAGCTGGAGGACGATGCGGATGGACGCCGGCTTGACGACGGGCGAGGTGTTGTGGTAGTCGATGCCGTGACGCTGGGTGAAGCCACGAACGACCCACCGCGCCTTGTACCGATCCAATGTGCCGTCGGGATGCAGCTTGTGGCGGAAAATCCACTTGCCGGAGATGACGTGGGCACCGGGCGGCCGAGGAACCAAGGTCCAGGTAGCGTTGGCGCGGAGGGCGTCAAATTCCCCCTGCATGGCCTGTCGCCAGTGAGCATCCGCGAGGGCTGCTCGAACCGACGTGGGAACAGGTGACGGAGAAGGTACGGTGGCAGTGAGAATGTAGTCGTCATCGTACTGCGTATTGCGGCGAGTGATGCCCGCGCGAGCCCGTGTCAGCATGGGATGAGCACGGCCGGGCGGCGGTGGTGGGGTAGAGCCACCGGCGAAGACCACAGGGGAGCTGCAGCCACTGGTCGCGCTCGACGGAGAAGGTGCAGGCGTTTCTGCAGCTGTGCCGGGCGAAACTGCTGCCGTGGCAGCACAAGTCGCCGCCGAGGCGGCCGAATCTGCTGTCATGGCAGCCGTCCTGGGCGACGCACGAGCTGCAGCCGACCCGGGCGACGAAACTGCTGTCGTGGCAGCAGTAGTCGCTGCCGAGGCAGCGGAATTTGCTGCCATGGCAGCCGATCCAGGGTGCGCCGCCGCGGTAGCCGAGGGTGTCGGAGCAGCAGGCGGCCGACGCGGCGACCCGGCGAGGAGTAGTGGCGGCGAGGTATCCCTGGTGAGGACTCGGTTGGACGCAGAGGGAGGCGCCGGGACCTGCGCAAACGGGAACGAGTGCTCGTCGAAAAAAACGTGACGTGATATGATGATCCGGCCTGTGGTGGGGTCGAAGCACTTGTAACCAGCATGATCAGGAGGGTAGCCCAGAAATACGCACGCCTTAGATCGAGGGGAGAGTTTATTGGGAGCCGTGGCTGTAGTGTTAGGGTAACAGAGGCATCCAAAGACTCGTAGGTGGGAATAGGATGGGGTTTTTCCGTAGAGGAGCTCAAAAGGTGTGACATGTTGGTGAGGCCGGCAAGGGCGCAGGTTGAGAAGATAGGTTGTGGTGGCGAGGGCGTCGGGCCAAAATCTAGTAGGCGTGGTAGAGTGGAAAAGGAGGCTACGCAGGCCCTCGGTGAGAGTTCGGATGATCCGCTCGGCACGTCCGTTTTGTTGAGAGGTGTAGGGGCAAGTGAGGTGGAAGACAACACCGTGGGTGGAGAGAAAGTGGCGAAACGCTTTATTGTCGAATTCACGACCATTGTCGGTGTGGAAGGAGAGGATGGGTCGTTGGAATTGTGTGGCGACATACGCATGAAATGTAATCAACACCTCAAAAACATCAGACTTACGCCGGAGAGGAAACGTCCAGGCAAAATGTGTGTGATCATCAAGAACAACGAGGAAATACTGAAACCCAGAGTTACTAAGTACCGGGGCAGTCCACACATCACAATGGAGCGTATGGAAGGGGAACGGCGCAATATTATTGGATTCACTAAAAGGCAAGCGTACATGTTTGGCTAGCTGACAGGCATGGCAAGTATGAGATGTAGCTTTATTACAATGGAAATCAAGGTTGTCTAAAACATGTGATAAAGCAGCGCGTCCGGGATGTCCAAGCCTTTGGTGCCATAAATCGGCTGTGAGGGCGACAAAAGCAGTGGGAGAAGCAGTAGCGCCGGAGGTGAGATGATAAAGATCGCCGCCGCTATTACATCGGAGCACCACCGTCCCAGTGCGAAGGTCCTTAACAGAGAAACCAAAAGGGTCAAATGTCACGGACACAAAATTTTCACGAGTAAGTGCGCAAACAGAGATCAAGTTTTTGATGAGAGAAGGAGAAATCAGAATATGACTAAGAGAGAGAGGAGTGGAAGAGGTGGCGATGGATGTGGAGCCAGTGTGGGTGACAGGAAGAGGGGCACCGTTGCCAACTAGAATATGAGATGGGGAGGAGGAGGGCCGGACAGCCGAGATCATACCGGGGTTGCCTGCCATATGCGACGACGCACCGGTGTCGAGGATCCAGTCACCGCCACCGGAGTAGGGCTGCTGCTGCATGGCGAGAAGGGCGGCCTGAAGGGCGCTGGTGTCCCACGGGACCGGTGCGGCGGCCGGTGGCACAAGTGCAGTAGGCGGGCCGGCGCCGTAGGTTGTCGCGGCGAGCCCAAGCGGAGGACGAGGGCCGAGCAGACCAGCCGTAGGTGTAGCAGATGGGCGCATCGTTATGGGCCATGCATTGAACGTGCCGGTCCAGGGGTTGACGCCGGCGTGGCCGTAGGAGGGCGGACGCGGCGCGTACGCAGGCAGAGGTGGCGCAGCCTGTGGTGGAGGGGGCCCGCCATGGCCACCTTGGCCGCCGCCGTTGCCGCCCTTGCGGCGCTTGCGGCCGCGCTGCCCGCCGCCGTTGCCCGCATGACCACTGGCGCCGCCTGGGACGCCATGGGCGCCGTTGCCACTAGATGGGTAGGGCACAGCAGATGGCGGAGCAGAAGTGGTAGCAGGCGGTGGAGGCAGAAGGCGCCCGGCGTAGAGCGCAGTCGCGGACTCGTGGGAGGCGGCGTGATCGATGCGGCGCTCTTCCTGGAGAAGATAAGTGCGTGCTTGCAGGAACGTGGGCAGCTTGGAATCGTCGTACGTCATGGTAGAGATGGCGTGGGCAAACTTGTTGGAGAGCCCGCGGATCATGTTGGAGACGAGGCCGCGGTCGGTCACCGCCATCCCGCAGTCGAAGAGCGTGTCGGCGAGGGTCTGGAGGCGGGTGAAGTAATCGGTGATGGAGAGGTCGTTTTGATGCAGGCCGTGGAACTCCTCCAGAGCGAGAATGCCCTGCTGATTCCGATTGGAGAGGAAGAGCTACCGGCTCGCCGTCCAGAGCGTGTACGCCGTGGGGTTCCGGTGGCTGACCGCGCCCCGAACTTGGGCGGAGATGGAGCCGAGAAGCCATCGGATGATACACCAGTCGACCTGCGTCCAGACGGCGTCGGTGAGCCGGTTCCGGGCGTCGACAGTGCCATTGACATGGTCCTGGATGTTGTAGGACATGAGAAGGGCATGGAGGAAGGAGCTCCAGGTGGTGTAGTTCGGGGGGTGCAGCTCAAGGGTGACGGGCACGGCGGAGGCTATGTTGAGAGAGAGGATGAGGTGGAGAGGCACGGAGGGGCTGGCAGAGGGTGGATCGCCGAAGGGGTTTGTGCCGGGGCCGGAGCCGGAGCCGGAGCCGGCGGAGGAGAGGTCAGAGAAATCCATCGAGGGGCGGAAGCGAGGAAGGAGATCGTGGAAGTATCTGATACCATGTAGAGACTGAACGCACAGTTTGTATTGATCTTCAGCTCATATATATACAGAGTACAACACCACAACGCACACCCGTACTTGTCTAACCAACTAACAGACTCCCACTATCTACCCTAGAAGCTAGGAGGCAGGCAGAGGCATGCCGGTCGTGATTAGTTGGAGAAGTACGTGGGCCTGCAGACTCATTCCAATACTTCCGCTCCCGGGAAGCCTCCGCTCACAGTGGTCTGGTCTCTGCCTCTCTGGTGGTGGTGGAGGCTGGCTCAGTAGCTCACAGTTCACCCGCTTACTTGTACTTGGGTGAATTTGGGCCATCCGGCTAGGGATGGTGGTGGGCTTCTCGAGCAGCGTCGGCTCAATTTTTACTTTTTACAAAGTCACAATGCTGTAAGCCTGTAACCACCCGCCTCGCGAACTTCATGTGTTTAATTCCATCGCTTCTTCATCTTACCTTTTTTGTTCTATTTTCGTTTTTCTCTCATCTTATCTTCTAATTTTTTTCCATTTTTCGTTTTTCCTTTTTTTTGTTTCCCTTTTTCAGTTTTCTTTTCTCTTTTTCCTTCTTCTGTGTTTGATAAACTTTTTTCAAATCTGTCAAAAAAATCCAAAATTGACGAACTTTTTTCAACTTTGATGATTTTTTTCAAATTTGCTAACTTTTCTTTAATATTGATTAAATTTGTTCAAATTAATGATTTTTTTCAAATTATAAAATTTCTTTCCAATTCATGAAATTTTTTCGAATTCGATGAACTATTTCAAAATTATTTTTTTCAAATTTGATAACTCTTTTTTTGAAATCATGAAATTTTTTTAAAATTTGATGACTTTTTTTCAAAATTGATGATTTTCTTCAAGTTTGTGAACTTTTAAAAATCAATGATCTATTTTTCAAACTCGGTTAACTTTTTCCAATATTTATGTTTTTTTTAATTGACGAACTCTTATTTAAAAAGATGAACACTTTTCACTTTTTCATAAACTTTTTCAAAATCAATGAACTATTTTAAGTTTGTGAACTGTTCTTCAGAAATGATGAACTTTTTCTCTGAATCGATGAACTGTTTTTAAGGTTCTGAACTTTTCTTCAAAAGTGATGAACTTTGTCTCAAAATTGATGAAACTTATTCAAATTCATGATTTTTTAAAATAAATAAAAAGTCCAAGTGAGAAATAAATTGCGTTGCCACACTTGTTCTTCTTTTGTTACAACTATTATTAGCCACAGGTGTTTAATGTATTGGTTACCTAAACTCGTATGAAGATCATGCTCTGTGAGTTCGAATCCTGGAGTACCCACTTTTTTGCCCTTTCATAAACTTTTTTCAAAATCGATGAACTATTTTAAGTTTGTGAACTGTTCTTCAGAAATGATGAACTTTTTCTCTGAATCGATGAACTGTTTTAAGGCGCTGAACAGGAGCTCCCGCTAGCGCTGCCGCTCCTGAAGAACGGATGCAACGAGGCGGCGACTCTGGTCGGAGCCCCACGGTTGCCGACGGGTAGAGGGGGCGTGCGTCCATGGCCGAAGAGCGCAGCTGCCGTTGCAGGCCGCCGAACCCTCCTTGCCATCGGCGGTTCATCTATCCTCACCTGTCTCGTATCTATCTCGATCCAAGCTTAGTCATGGTCTCACTTTCCCCTTAGTGATAAAGAGGAAACCTATGGGGTATGGACCGTAGGGGTGAGGTGGCCAAACAATTTCCATACTATATGTGGACTTCTGGCCAGGGGCGGAGACAGGGAGGGGCGAGCAGGGGCTAGACCCCTGCCAATCGCTCGCCCCCCTCAATGATTTGTAACAGGTACTATACTATGTGTGCTAATTGGCCGGAGCTAATTGCATGGTTAGCCCGCATACAAATTATTAATTGAACTGGCTACACAAATTATCGGAAGCCAAAGCCCAATGGCCCACGTAGGCATGTACGTGGTGGCCTGGCTAGCTACTCTTTTGACTTTCCTAAACAAAAAAAACTACTCTTTTCATCGATTATCTGAACGTGCGTACATGTATGTTCTGCCCTAGGGCGTCTTTTTTCCGCTGCCAGCGCCGCCGCCGGTCGCCGCTCGTGCCTATCTGTGTCTACCATTGCCGCTGCCCGCTCATCATGACGACGCCATCGGTTGATTTACAGTGTCCTCTCCGGTGTCAAATGTAGGCTACATACAGATCAGAGCACGGCTAAACATCGAGAGATCAGATAGAGGAAGAAGGTATTAAGATTTCTGTTTTGAATTATACAATCTTAGTTTGGTCAATTGGTATTATGTGTAATTAAGGTCATTAATCTATTAATCAAGTTTTTTTTGCTATAGTAGTCAAAGATGAAACAAAAGGCACCAACAATTAAGGGGATAAATTCTTTTTTCAAGCCAATTTCTTCGACTTCAACCTCCAACATTACTGGTGTCGAAAATGTAAATCCATATGAGGAGGAACCTATTGCAAATAACAATATCGCTGATCAAGAGGTTGTGGCGTCGATGGAAGTCGCAGAACAATGTAGAATTGGAAGCACAACTTATGAGAGTGACCCAGTAAGCTCCAACAAATTTGGGAACTCCCTATTAATAAGAACGAACAAGCACAACCCTTTTATATTCTGGAAGGTACTTATCAACCTTGCCTCAGAGAATATCCATACATTATCATTTTATATTTTGGAGAGCAATTGTACAAACAGCTGCAAATATGGTTGTACAAGCAACTGAAGCTTAAAGTACAATTAATTCCATCAAGTACGAAAGATTATTCTATTTTGAGAATGACAACATATATAATATACTTTAGTAAAAAGTAACAATTTCTTTTCTTGATGATTTCATGAGGTGTTAACATTTGAAGATTGTGCTTATAGAGATAACGATGAATCTCCACAATCTACAAATCAAAGTAATCTTCTTGAACTGCTGAAGCTGTTGGCTTATTTATTTTCTCGAACCATTGAAGTTGTTGCCTTATTATAGCAAATAAATGATGTTGTCTATGCGAACTATACCTACATATCGTGCAAAAAGAAATTCTTAAGTTTCTTTCTCGAAAAGTTCAGAAACGAATTAGAGAAGAACAATTATACTAATAATGTTATGTATATGGTAGACGGAACTTCAGATGAATTAAAATGAATAAGAAATGGTTTTAGCTTTTCGCCCCCCTCATGTCCAAATCCTGGCTCCGCCTCTGCTTCTGGCTGCTGATGTGCTTTAGTTGCTTCACAAATCTGAACCTCTTAGGCTAACTCTAGTCGTTCCCTTAAAAATAGAGGAGTAAAACAATGAAGTAACTTAGTGGAGTATATTTACTTCATTAAATTTTGATCGGACCTAGTCGATTCCCTAAATATAACAGAGTAAAAAAATTGTCATTTACATTTCATTTTCAGCCACCGAAACAAATTTCATTGCTTCTTTATTTCATTGAACGGCATTTTGATACATCAGAGTACATAATTCATCAATTATTCGCTTAGTGAATTGCAAAAAACAACCACATTTCTTGTTAACATCCGGATTTGTCACCACATTTCTCGCGTGTCCCAAAAATCTACCTTCTTGCTAACTTTTTCAATAAACACAAATGACTGATTTGAGCCAGTTAACCATGATTTCTAACACGGTTGGGCCACTGGTCAGTGCCACGTCGGACAAGTCAGACGGCGACGGGGTTGACGGCCGTTAAGTCGCACCGTGGTACAAAACAGGGGTGACGGTATCTCCTCCCCCACTCCACTGGCTCTCTCTTTGCTCTGCTCTCCCTTGTTGTCGCTGCCGAGCTCCTCGCCGTCGCGCAAGAGGCACTGTCTCCTCGCCGCTGTTCAGCAATGCCATCGTGGAAGGATGTAGAGGAGAGCAGCAAGGACGAGTTCGTCGTCATGGACATGGAGCTCTGGGTAAGTGTTGTGCTTTTTACCTAGGGTTAGGGTTCATGTGTGCTCTGAAAATGTTGGAGAACCCTGACACAACCATAGATGCATCTTTGCGTGCTAATTGGTAAATTTATAGATCTAAGCATCAACTGCAGGCTTCACCTGGCCCCATGTTCGAAATATGTTGCATTTCAAGGGATCCACACTAGTAGGAGGTTATATGGCTGTGCGGTGCAGGTTTGTGCTATCCACTTAGTTTTGGATTACATGAAATGTATTTCTGTGTTTAGATTAATGGTTGGTATTTATTTTTGTCAATTAAGTCAGTCCATTTTTTATTGAACTGTCATGGTTAGTGCATTGGCAATGCTATTATGTGTTGAAGTTTATTGGGATTAGTTTATTGTTCTTGTCAGTTTAGTGCTATACATTCAGTTAACTTATAGTTATAGTTGCTTCTGTTAAAGTGTCGGTGTTGCGGATGCAGTTTGTGTATATCTTGCAGTGTTGTACTTAGTGTCAGTGCCATGTTCTATTAGATTCAGTTAAGTAAAACTGAAGTTGTTGTTACTGTAATGTTGTATTTGATTCAATTAAGTAAAAATGAAGCTTTGATGTTAGGGCATCTTCAACGGCAACCCACAAATTTCCTCATGCATCCATCCGCAGACACGGATGCGGGTTGCCACCATCCAACGGTGCCCGCATACATCCAGCCAACAATGCAAACAAATTGGATGAAATTTGTTCAAACCGGACAGATTTCATAGAAGTTCGGATATAATTTACATAAATGGTCGATATTTCAATTGTTTAAAACATAAAAAGACATAAACACTATACCGGACGACCACCTCGTACGCGTGGCCGCCCTGCCCTGCAGCACCACCGTCTCCATTGGTGCCATTGTCGTTGTGGTCCCTCCAGCGGCGCAACGACACCAGAGGGCCCACCTTGTCCGGCGGCAGCCTGCCGCTCGCAGAGGAGCCGCTCCGCCTCCTGCTATACAGTGCAGAGTGTCGCCGCTGCCATTGCCGACGTGGCCTTCGGAGCCCTGACGGCTGCCTTGCCGCGCCTGGTGTCGGTGGAGCAGTCACTAAGCGACCACTCCTCGTCGGTCTTCGCGACCTCGCCGTCAAGACGGTGACAGCACCTGTTGACCTTCTCTACAATGGTCACAGAGCGGTCAAGCGCCCACGCGGCGGCGAGGTCAGGGTCATTACGGACCCAGTCCGGCGCCACGTAGCGAATGTGGAGCCGCGACCGGCCATTGCGCTTGTCGTACCTCGCGTGATGCCTCGCCACGCGCTCCTCCTCGGAGACGACGACCCTCGAGCCCGAGGCACCTCCATAACCGCCTCCTCCGAGGTAGTGGAGGTGGCGGCCCTGCGCCTTCTTGATCACGGGCGACAATTCCTCCTTGACGGTGAGGCGATGGCAGTGCGGTGGCAATGATGACGCGTCCATGCGGCCATATCGGCTGCGAGGTGGGGACCCGGTGTCGGATCTGGTCGCCGCGGTGGTGGTGCGGGGTGAGGCCGTCTCCTCCTTCACGCAGTGTACAATCTAGACGCGCGGTGCTGCTGGGGCGAGGCCAACCCCTCCTTCACAGGCCAGAGCAGGGAGGTCGGCTCGAGCTTCACGCGGTGGCTCTGCGGGGATGGCGGCACCTCCTTGACGTGCGCCAGCGATAGAGTCGACAGGCACATGTACCAGAGCGACCGCTCCGTCATTATCTCAATCTGACAGACAAATCTTCGTCCGTCTGAGTGGCCTCCTTGAGGAGTCGGGGCGGCTGCGGTGGCGGCGCCTGGTCCTTCTCGTCACCGGAGGAGATGACGATCTCCTCCTTGACAGAGGAGCCGGCCGCCGTGGATGCCGAAGGTCCAAAAGAGCGACGACGCCAGCACCAAGAATCACCGGAGTAAGACCGCCGGTCGACGCCGCCTGTAGGCGCGGAGCACCATGACTTCGGCACCACCTTTGGGATCGGAGAGGAGGAAGGGGCTCCGCGAGGTGGGTGACGTAGAGGCGTAGTGCGGCGGTGTTCGGGGAGGGGGATTGCGGCTCTGTGCTTTGCTGGAGCATGATTTATATAGCCGCGGCCAGGCCAGGCGAAGGGGCGGTCAACCCGCTTCAATGCGACGCATCGGCCAGAGTAAGTCGCTTCGAAAGTTCCTGCAACTCCTGCATGTGCCGCTCAATGAACAAGTGTGTCGACAATGGACTCTGAAACTCATGTTCATGGATGGCCTTCCTTCTCGCACATCAGATCGCCCATAACGTAGCTAGGACCGAGACAAAATTATCCGTGCTCAGTGTGTTACACAGACTAAAAAGCCAAAGCTTAGGGTCCGGTGTCTCGTCGCCATATACCGGTAGCAGTGCATCATCATCTCGGAGAGACCACACACTTTTGACCATGTTACAATCAAGCAATGCATGCCTCCATGAGCCCAAGACCGCCGAACATATCGGACAAGTAGCACCGTTTGTCATGTGCCTCCTCACACGCTCTTGGCCCGTTGGCAGGGACGCCCGAGCCAATCTCCAAGCGAAGATATGAAGTTTGGTAGGCGAAAACTCCTTGGCGTGGACGGGCTCGCCTGATCCTGCTATGTGGATCAATGGCACAACGTCTCGTGGCAACACCATTTATGGTAGTAGGAATGCTAGTTTGTACTATACACATAGGGAACCGTGCGCGCACTCTACTGGGCATGATCGAGTTGACGGAGTGAGACAGTGCCGTGACGGCAGGTTGTGATAGTGTACGCTTTACTGCCCCTAGCCTGGATTCAAATGTTGAATAATGTATGCTGAAAGTCGGTACCGTAATCCCAATAAACAGGTTCCAACTGAAAAAATACATACATTTTATGATACATACATGAGCACTTTTTGTGACACGACCATCAATTTTTAATATATGTGATGAACATTTTTAATACACAATCAACATGTTTTGTTGAATTGACACACGGTGTTTAAAAAAGTGCATGATGGACCTTGTATACAAAGTGTTAACGCATTATGATGTTTTTAATTACACGATGAGTACTTTATAAATACACTATGAATAATTTTTATGGTTGATTTTTTTATTTGAACGATGAAATTTTGTGAAAACAAGATGCCCTTTTTAATAAAAAAGGGCCAGATTTTAATATACAAGAAAAGTTTAAATAGACATGAATATTTTTATATCCATGACCATTTTTTGACGTGCATGAACATTTTTAACACAAAAAGATTGAAGAAAACCAAAAAATGTAAAAAAAATAGAAACACAGATGAAAAGTAGTAACGGAGCATGCTCGCACTTTTTTACATAGTGCGTTTCCAGCCTTTTCCTTTTTCAGAGGAAGTGTGTTGCTAGCTTCTTTTAATCACAAGTTTTTTTTTCTGAGACAATCTTTTAAGATGCCGAGAATATCAGGTTCTATCACACATTAGGTGCTCCCATGATATCATTTTTCAAAAAAAATATGTGTTTCAAAAAATTCTGAAAATAATTAGTATGAGTGTTCACAAGACATGTGTCTACAATATGTAAAAATTTCAAATATTTTTTTTAAATACACATTGTGAAACAAAAAAGACAAATTCATCCTGACAGTATCACTAAAAGACAAAAGATAAAATGACACTGTTCACATTCGGATTTGCCGTTTTTGTTTCTACATGTGTATTTTGTTTTTTAACTTGAGATTCCTACACATTGTAAGTACACACAATTGTTTTAATTTTTTAAGCATGGATTAAAAAAATGGTAGCATGAGAGCAATTAATGTTTGGTAGCACATGATATAAGATTGTTCGGTCGGTGCTCGAATCTGAACATGTACAGAGTATCGAAAGCCATCATAACTTATGAAAGTCGAGAACTGATGAGATCTTTTGGCAAGACAACTACTTGTCATTGTGCTAGAGAGGCAATTTGTTTATACATGTAGTTCAAATGTATTTATATCCGAATGGTCACAGGAGCGCATGAGCTCGCCCGCTCATGGCGTTCTCCTTAGGATATGCCACGCGGCAGTTATTTTTCACACACATATAAACATATTTTTTCAAATATGCATGAAATTTTTTATATCCACTCTTTAACGTACGTCCACTATTTATATTTTTTAGCGCATGCAATTTACCAAAAAGAATAGAAAAATAAAAAATAAAATGTAAATAAAACCGCAAAAGATAAATAATAATAGAGTGTTCCCCCCACTAGCTTTTTTCCGAAGTGTGTTGCTAACTTATTTTAGTTTTCCCTGTTAAAAAATCGGTTTTAGAGGAAGTGTGTTCGCTCCAAACTAACTTGTTTTACACACGAAGTGTTGCATCCCAACTCAAAAAAAGTGTGCTTCATCCTGTAGCGACTGAACATCGTTACGTCTCCGTTACTACACCCACCCACGTCGTTGCTTCATCATACAGGCCCACGTCCACATGCCTGCCTTTTCTCTGCGTAAACTCACCCATGTGTTCCGCAACCATTGAATGCTAGCTCCAACATCACGATGTTCCATTGGTCCACCTAGCAGGAGCAAGCGAGCTCGTGTGCTCTATCGCCACTCTCACTTATACCCTCCATGAGTCCAGTGTCGTCCTACTTGGTCGTGAAAATTGCGCTTCTGTGTTTGGGCCCGCCCACATCAACATTCCAAGGCCCGGACATCAGCCCAACCCAAAAGGGTCGGTCGCGTGGTGTCTCCTCGGCTCGTAGGGCATTTCCTATTTGGCGCTGCAGGCGCCCGTTAATGTGTAATTCTGCAAACGGGCACCTGCAGCGCCTCGAGCTGGGCCGACCCATCTCACTATCACACATTTTTTTCCTTTTTGTTCTGTAGACACAAAAAAGAGCACTCAACCTGGGTATCAAACTCGGGACCAACACTTCGAGTCGACAGGCATTTACCACTGCGCCACAACCCGCAACCTGATTACTAACGTCCATTTACGTATTTTCTTATGACATCTTTCCTTTTTGCTTTTTTGCTCTTTTGTTTTTTTGTTTCTGTTTTTTCGTTTTTCGTTTCTGTTACTTATTTATTTTTGTTTTTCTTCTTCCTGGCCTGATGATTTTTTTAATAATTCGTGAACTTTTTCTTCAAATTGCTGAACTTTTTTTCAAATTCAATGATCTTTTTCAGATTTTGTGAACTTTTTTTAAATTCAATGAACTTTTTTTCAAAATTCAATAGACTTTTTTTCAAAATTCTATGAACTGTTTTAAAATTGAAGATATTTATTCAAACTTTTAGATTTAGTTTTTGAAAATCCAAGAACTTTTTTAAAAATTGATGAACTTTTTTCAAATCTACGAACATTTTTTAAAATTTGATGAACACTTTCTGAAACTCGATGAACTTTTTTCAAGTTTGTGAAAAAATGATGAACTTTTTTCAGAATCCATGAACTTTTTATAATCACGATTTTTTTTTCTAAAAAATTGATGCGATATAGTACGTGGTTATGTGCAACAAATAGCGCTGTGACGATGTTAGTTTGTCTTCGACGCTATTTTTAGTCAGTTAAGGCGTGTTAGTCTAGTGGCTAGCGAGCTTGGTTGTGACGCGAAGCATGTGAGTTCGAATCTCCCGTTGAAGCTATTTTTTGGGGTTTTTTTCTGCGCTAGCTTACTGTTTTGACGTGTTTCATGGGCCGGCCCATCTTGCAGGGCGCGTGGGGCACATCGCCGCCGCTACCACCACGCAACGAGGGGGCGACTCTGGTCGGAGCCATGGTTGCCGACCGGTAGGAGGTTCGTACTTCAATGGCTGGAGGAAGCCTCCTCCGCCTCCGGAGAGCGCGGCTGCCGCTGGACCTCCTGGCCTCCGCCGGCACCAATTACTCTCGGCAACAGGTCTGCATGCTCACCCACCCCTGCCAGTCTCTTTCGTTTCTCAATCCAAGCTTAATCAGTCTGTCAGCACCTGCCCTGCCTTTAAACTGAAGAATATAATCTAGTGTTACTGGCTTCCCTCATGTTCATGGTGCTGCCCTGCCACTGGAAATCCCCACTCGGGATAGCATACATTCAGAGTAGCATGGTTACTGAGCATGGCGTGTACAATGGGCGATTGTCGAACAACTAAATAATCAGATGTTTGCATGACACATGTTCAGAGAAATTTGGGAGCCGTTGAACACTCAGATGCATATATTTTTTTCAAAACGGAGGCAAAGATTGCCTCATCTATTAATTAAGAAGAAAAGAATTGCTCAGTTAATTACAGAAAACCGGGCAAAACTGGAACGACAAGGGCCAAGCCCACTCCCATAGACTGAAACAAACAGGGCAAAGCCCACCCTTATCGACTACAAGTCGACCCGCGGCCAGACAACGCAGCTCCGACTCTGACGAAAAACTCAGAAGAACAAAACCAGGCACGGCTGGCGCCACGGAAGATCGCCGAACAGCCACCTGCAGCCAGTCATCGTACACCACAGGGCCCCGCCGCCGCAGCTTCGACTGCATAATAACGAGCAAACCTAGGCAAAACCGTGGACACGCCGGAGAAGAGCCGACTACCGCAACCATTGCCGCGTCGCCGACATCGCTCCCACCATCATCGTTGCCACAGAAGTCTGGTCGCCACAATGATTCTCTCGGGGCCGCCGCCCCGACATCCACCGCTCCGTCGCGCCCAGCGCAATCAACCGGCACCGCCTTCCGGGGCCGCCGCCCCGACATACCACCGCTCCCCTCGAGCAGCAACGCCTCACAACCCAGCTGCCCGCAGCCCACGCTGCTCAGGACAACCGCTCGCAGACCACGAACGTCGCACCACATCCGGGGCCGCCGCCCCGACGTAAAGTCAAACCGCCCCCTCTGGGGCGCATCGACCGAGCCGACACCCCTACCTCCCAAGCGGGACAAGGATCCACCCAACCAATGTCGAGATAGAGATCCACCTCATAGAGCTGCCACTCACATTGTTCCCGAGATTGCCATCTCGACATACAATCAGAAACCATCCGGAGCCGCCGCCCCGACTTCCACTGTCCCCAACGACGAAGAGATACATGCAAACTGCAACATGCTGACTCTCCAAGGCGATGCCTCAAAGAAGGAAACGACGTAGCCGCCGTCATCGCCCGCTTCGACCATCCGAAGCTAGGGATTTCTCCCGGAGAGTCATGCAATGGAGCACCACGGCAACACCTTCAAGAAGGGGAACGACGCCATGGCCATGGCGCCGCTGTTGCCGGCACCGACCCATGGTCAGTGCTGGACTTTCGCCCGGAGCTCCACCACACCTCCGAATCCGAGCAGATCCGAAGCACTGCGCAGCACACAATCCCCATGGTCGACATCCACCGGCTCCACCTTCCTGCTGCGCCAAGCTACCTCCGCCGTCGACCACCAAGCTCACGCGCACTCGATGCCAGCACCACGGCGCCAGACCCCTTGAGCAGCCAAGCGCCCAGCACAGCACAACTGCGCCCCTCTGCGCCGCTGGCTCCTGCTGCCATCCCACCGGAGAAGACGAGCGGCCCCGCCAGATCCATGCCGCGCCACCCCCTCGCCACAGCCGCGCGCCTGAGCCGCCCCTTGCCGCCGGAGGCCATTGCTGAGCGCCAGATCCGACGCGAGCACGTTCACCATGCTCACCGCGCACACCACGCGACGGCCGGAGCCGATCCACACCTCCGCTGCGCACTAGCCCCCCGCACGGGGCCTCCCCAGCCGCGCGCCCACCACTGCACCAGATCCGGGCGCGAGGGCCCCGGATCCGCCGCCCTGCCGGAGGAGAGGATCTCCCGACCACCGGCGCCGCTTGCAGAACGAACCCCGCGCTGGCTCCCGCATGAACTAGCCACGGGTGCGCCCACACCCTGTAGAAGACGAAGCCCCGCCGCCGCCGCTGCCACATGGCCTTTGACCGGCGGCGCACCCCGGCGGCGGCGAGGGGGAGGACGGCAGGGGAGCGGCTGCTGGTGGCTGCTAGTTTCGCCTCCCGTGTCGCCTGTGCGGAGCGACGCGGGGGCCGGGCGAGTCCACTCAGATGCATATTACGTACCTCTGTTTTATGCTCATCTATACCTACTAATAAAAGAAATAGGTATTCTTAGTCCGTTTTGCTATTTTATAGAAAACCCTCTAATGTTTATGATATTAAACCCACAATACATATCAAATCAAATGTTTTTTAAAATACTCATATCTTCTAAACCGTAACTCCGAATTTAACATGTTATATATGAAATTTGATTAGAAAAATATGTAGAATCTATATATGATATTATTTTACCTGTTAACAATTTAAAATATACTATCTAGGCTGCAATGTTAATCACCACACCAACGCTTCCTCGCCTCTGGCCATCAGCCTGTCGCGTCGTTTACCGTCTCTGGCGACGGTACCATCCTCTTTCCTCCCCCTACCTTTTCTTGGTAGGTGCGGTGCCAACATCAGCAAATGAACCAGTAGCCTACCGGCGCACCACCATTGGCCTGTTCGACAACGCGCATCACAACCTTTGTTGAGCCGCTCCTCCCCGTAGGCGGCGAGTTCTGGCTAGATCAATACGAGCCGCAGTGCCGCATCGTCCTCCGCCAACTGAACTGGGCTCGGCCTGTTGGACTATGCGCAACACAAGATCGTTTGATTTTGTCGTTTTTCTTTACTCACTCATAATAACACCCCATTCTCAACATGACATGAATAAATGCATGATCATTTGCCCGTTTCTTTGTAAAATTAAATCTACATGCAAGCCGTGTTGAAATAGAACACCTGTAGAATCTTAAAACTACGCGTTTATAGGTTAAGACCATATTTGTTTGGGCAATATGTGGTATTTTTTTCTCCCGTTGCAACGCACGGGCCTTTTTGCTAAGTAAAGTGAAGGCTTCATGCAGGTGACTAACAAAATTTGGAAGTACTCACATACAGTCCAGTTGACCAATTTTGCTAGAAGCCAATGCACACTGGGTTTATAAATTTAAAACTTCCTAGGTGAATTAATAATGTGTACTAATGAATATTGTCCAGTTTGACATTTCATATAGGTGGTGAAGGTATTTTGGAGGTAATTGACATAGTCCCAGTGAAGGGTGAGGGGCATCACGGTGATGATGGACATCGGAATTCAGGCTGATCCTTGGCAAGATCGTAGGCAATGGTGCGATGTCATGTTGTTGTGAATGATGTAGGGCAAAGATGCAGTGACCGGTTCGGGTGAGGAGGTAAAACAAACACATGTACTTATTCTTTTCTTCAGCTGTTTTTCTGCGATGGCAACATTTTTAGTGTATTCCCGTTGCAACGCACGGGTAATTTTCCTAG
>NC_057814.1:17852765-17856736 GCF_018294505.1 Triticum aestivum | reverse complement strand
AACCTCTATGCTCTAGTGCAGGTTGGAACAATTCTTGGACAGAGCACCCTCTTGTTCATGAACTCATCCTTCAGATTGCGTTTCTTCAAAGGCCAGATGTTTGCCATGGACTTTGTTCAAAGGCTATATACCATACACATTGCACCTGAGCTCAACATGCTAGAAGTAGCAGTTGTGTGGGAAGAGAGCATATTTGTAGGCATGCATTCTAAGCCATGGTTGGTGGTCCACGGTGACATTCTTCTCTTGGTTGATCTCTCGGTAATCATGGACCAACTGTTTGGCTTCCCATGTCTTCCACAATTGGGCTCTCTTTCTTACGAATGAATCATAGGAGGAAAGCTACATTTTCTTGCATGAACCCCAAAAGATGGGGAGGATAGAGTAACTGCATTTACATTTCGACAGCATTCAAAGATATTGATGAACCATGGACTGCAGTAGAGGTTGGACAGCCGGTGTAGAGCTCAACTCATATGTCATTCAGTTCCGCGGCCACTACCCATTGCATTCCACTAAATACCAGAGAAGCAATCTAGAAAGGGCTCCACCTCGGATTGCGAATATCTCATTGTGCAGCGATGAAAAAAAAATCTGATAGGATTAGGGTACACTCAGGGAGTATATATGAGCATCGTGGCTGAAGGGCGTCCCTGGGCAGCTCGATGGGTATCATGTGGTGGGGCCACATGGCCCGGCCATGTCAGACTTGTTTGGAAACATAGTAGAAAACAAAATAGTCGACCTATGGATCAAGACTCAGGATCACTATGAAGATGCATCCAAGGTTAGATTTGATCATTAACAACTCCGAGTTGCAGCGGAAGAAGAGTTGGTGTATATCGTTCTGGAAGTCCCTCCAATCGTCCCTCTAACGATGATCGAAAGCACGATCTCTCTACGGATTGTGCATACGAGATCGACGATCTGACAGCACTTTGCAGTCCAGAGCTAGGCGTCGCCGGAGAACAAGAGGTCTGACCTTCACCTGCGTTACACCTCACTGATCATTCGTACTCATGTGTACATGTGGTACCCTGAAAAGCTACGTGTTGCAGACGGTGCTACACTTGGGAGAACACCAACTATTTGATATTTTATAGCAAGAGATCACCCCTAATAAAAACGACTAACAATCAAAATGGTGCTAAAATAAGGGATAAACATCTCAGCCAATTGAAAACAGCATGATATGGTATAGCCCCTTCAGTCGGAGAAGTTCTCTTCATCTTCGCGAAATTTCAGCCAAAAGCATTGTCGTGGCAGCAGAAAAAAATGGTGTTCTGGCAGCAGTTTTAACCAAAAATAGGTTTATCTAAAAACTGCTTGTCGTGGCAACTTGAAAGTGATGTTGTGGCAGCAATTCCGTTGTGACAGTAGTTTCCTCGACTTTTCTTCTCCGTCTTTTTGTACAGCCTCATGGGTCAAGGTCCTCCTTTGCAAGCTGGTCACCACCGTACCTAATCTCTATTTTGTCACCTCTATCTCCATAGCTACTAGATAAAATCGTATTACAACAAAGTTAACACGCATGTCATTAAAATGACAATCATATGGCTCCAATCATCATGCCATATTGTGATACATAGGTCACTTAAGACATTACAACATACATAATTACATAAATCGCATGCAACATCTCATTAATATGACGAAGGCTATACCACATCACATGCAGCCAGCAAAACCAAGTTAGACGCCTCTAATCGGTTTATGCAACAACAGAAATATGTGGCTTCTAGGGTTTCGGAACAAACACTAGTTATCTATGTCCATCATCAAGTATGATCATTCATGTTGCTAGATTAAGTTTGCGAGGTGTGTGAGGGAAGAGACTTAATTAAAGATACCTAGCCCCAGACTAAATTTCGTCAATATGCATGATCCATGTGTACATTAAATCTACATAGCCTCTAGTTTCACATATTTTGTCTTTCTTGACTAACATGAAACCCAAAGAACTGAAGTACTTCTTTGATCTGACTGATCAACATACTAAGAGTAGCATGGAAGAATCGTAGATTGCCAGAACTTTGGAATAATGTTTGGACGATGCCACCAAGATCAGAAAACCGCAAATTCAAGGAAGCAACAAGAACATCAAGTAGAAGATTGTATCTACTAACAATAAATCTTATCTTCTACTCGCACAAATTTAATTAATAAATAGAACTCATCTACTACTCAATTTTTTAGCAATAGATCTAACCCAGTACGGAAAACTTTTGTGCAATACCCAAACAACACATGTATTCTAGATCGTAACCTACATTTACTCACAGATCGCTCATATGCCACTGTTGGGAAACATAGTAGAAAATATAAAAAATCGGCCTACGGATCGAGACCCCAAGATCACTATGAATATACATACAAGGTTAGATCTGATCATTACCAACTTCGAGTTGAAGCGAAAGAAGAGTTCGTGTAGATCGTTCTTAAAGTCCCTCGAACAAAGATCGAAAGCACAATCTCTCTAAGGATTGCACGGATACGAGATTGACGATGAGGCAGCGCTTCACCGTCTAGAGCTAGGCTTTCCCGAATAAACAAAGGAGGTAGGAGCAGCCTCGTGGCGTCTCACAGTTTTGTGGAGAACTAGAGAACTGGAGAGAGGTGGCGCCCCGGCCCGGAGTTGCAAGAGAAACTTGTGTCTCAACAGCTGTAGGAGGGGGTTGGCCGACTTGGAGGAGTGCGCAATCCCTCCCTTGTGGCACCGGCCAAGGAGGAGGACTCCTCCTCCAACTCCTAGCCGCACCCCCTTAGCTTGGGGTCAAGGCTAAGGGGGCACCACCCTTATTAGGCCTTAGGCCCATGTGGCTGCCCCCTAATAGGCTTTAGCTTATTTGGGTAGTCCATGGCGCCTAGAATAATCCCAGGGAGCTATCGATAAATATCAGAGCCCTCCTGTATTATTATTAAGTCCTCCAGAACTTTTCCACCTTCCAGGTTTTACTTAGTTTTCTCTTAAACGCTTTCGGTTTTCCCAAAACACTTTCGGTATCTCTCAAAACAATTTCTATTATCTCCAGAACCTTTTTCAGTGATATTTCTTGAACTCCTACCTCCAATAAAACTCAACAGATCATAACCCTTAAGCATGTGACCCTGCAGGTTTGGTGAAATATAGATATGAACAAAAACCCTTTCGTTCAATGATCAATAGTGGAACCATGTGGATATCCATGTTAACCCTATACTCACATGAATGATTATCGAGTGAACCTGTGGTTACCGTATGCTATTATTTTTGCTTTGTGATACCTTACAAAACCCCTCGTGAGATATATCGGCATCCCATGAGTCAAACATATTATCACTATGTCAGTCTCCTCGTTACTAGTTTTGTTCTCCTTTCGTTTATCGTGTTCTGGCCATGAGCAAGTCACACTATGTCTGTCTAGACGATGATGGGTGTTGTCACACCGAGAGGGCCCTAAGAATATCTCTCCATCATCGGAGGAGCAAATTCCAGTCTTGAGCTATCTAGTCCCATGATACGTTTTCGATGAGCCTGTAAGTTGTCCTTATGATCACTCTGTTATGGTTGACGTTAGAACAACCCCAAAGTGCATCGTCCAATATGAAGTGACTCAATACTCTCATGGTCTAAGGAATTGTTCACACGTTAACATCTCATTTTAACATCATGCCCTCAATGTTGTCGGCATCATCGTTACACTTAACTAATACCTATGATCAGGAAAACATAATCATCATGCAACACTTGAGCTAGTCCTAGAGGCAAAACTAGAACCTTTATAGTTTTACACATGCATATGAGTTTTCCTCTAAGCCTATTATAATTCTCTATGGGCATAGAAGTATATTTCTTGCATTTTTAAACTAGTCTATTGGAAATAAAAATGGATATGAAATTATACTAGAGTTTTTCTTATGCAGGGAAATTGGTATTGTTCTTATGTTCACTAGTAGCATCTCAAAGCAGCATCGACACATAACTATAAGCA
>NC_057814.1:17848243-17852462 GCF_018294505.1 Triticum aestivum | reverse complement strand
TTAAATCAAACATTCATACCAAATCATAACATAGGTTGGGAACATGTTATATAGGAAGTACACCTATAGGGAACATGTTATAAATTCCTCTAGGCCCATGTACATGAAATGACATTAAGTCAACGTTCGCACATCACCACTAGAGAATTACACCACAACATAATATCAAAACATTAAACTTTATGCAACCTCCCATGGTCACTAATAACATGGTTTCTCCTAGGTCCTCAAAACATAATGGATTACTCATAAAGTCATAATACATCATAACAAACATGATCAGTAGGGTAGTGATATGGATAACAACCTGAACATATGATTATTTAACTAAGAAATCTCAAAGCAGCAATTACTAAGAAGCAATTAACACCGTGAAGTGATCACAATAACTAATCTATAACAATTGTTCATAGATTGAAAGGGGTTGGAGATGAAGATGGTGTGAATGAAGATGATCCATGCGATGCCTTCAGCACCGGTGATGACGATGACTTTGCATTTCCCTGTGTGGAGGGGTTGATCTTGGCAGAATCAGCCCTCTGACGGAGGAAAAGTGCTCCATGTTCTGCCTTGGCGGCCAAAAAATTCTAGATAATTAGGCCAGGGGTTTCTCCCGGGTATAAGATCAGGGGTGTCAAAGTGGGGACTAGGGGGTCCATGTGGGTCCCACGTGGCCAAGTGATGGGCCCTAGGACTTGTGCATGTTTGGTAGGTGTGATGGGCCCAGAAGCCACCCCTAGGCCTGGACCTTGCCCACTAGCTCTATGTTCATGCATACGGACTTCATATTTTTATGGATCCGAGGAAAAAATATTTTCTTCATTTAGCCTTCTTTTGGTCCTTTCTTACAACTTTCCAGAATTCCCCATCCTTGTTGCAAAATTCAAAATTGAAGGGAAAAGGGTATAAGAATTAAGACATAGTGTGCAAACTATTTTTACAATTAAGAAATGCATGGTAGGAAATAGTGATGCAAAATGGACGTATTAGGGACCCAAGGAGCTTAAGAAGGGTTCTACATGTTCTAAATACAATGAGCGCTACATGTGAGATTTTCACAGGGCTCAAAACAAATATGCACTCAAAGTTGCGCTGAGTAGGTTGGTCAATTTTGTAACTTAAAACTGCTCCAACTTTCGCGCTAGAACCTTAGTACTAGGTATTTCAAAATTGGCCCTGAAAAGCCAGATGGGTGGATTAGCTCATTTTCTAGTAAAGGCCAAGAGGCCCAAAGCAAGTTGCTTTCTCTCATGACATATTATATATGGACTAAATGACTACTTCTGCATTCCTCAAAAAAAAGACCACTTCCCCAAGGCATGGTTCTTAGTAGAGGATTTGGATGTAACCAATGTGATCTTACATGATTTAATGTGACGCCCCCGATTCAACCGTACACTAATCATACACGCAAACGTGTACGATCAAGATCAGGGACTCACGGGAAGATATCACAACACAACTCTAGACACAAACAGAAATAATAGAAGCTTCATATTACAAGCCAGGGGCCTCGAGGGCTCGAATACAGAAGCTCGAAACACAAGAATCAGCGGAAGCAACAATATCTGAGTACAGACATAAGTTAAACAAGTTTTGCCTTAAGAAGGCTAGCACAAAAGCAACACGATCAAAGAGGCAAGCCCTCCTGCCTGGGACCTCCTAACTACTCCTGGTCGTCGGCGGCCTCCACGTAGTAGTAGGCACCCTCGGGGGTGGCATCTAGCTCCAGGGATCCACCATCTGGTTGCATCAACGGGAAAGAAGGAAGGGGGAAAAGGGGTAGCAAAGCAACCGTCCAAAGTACTCGCAAGTATCAGATATATACTAAGTATGCATTGGTATCAAATGGAAGGGCTGTATCTGTGGACTGAACTGCAGAATGCTAGAATAGGGGGAAGGCCTAGCCTATCGAAGATTGCATCTTCAAGCAGCTCCAAGCATCTTGCAGCACGTAGAAGAGTAAAGAATAGTAGTTTATATTTAACAAACATGTTGTAGTATCAACGCCCAGAGATCCTTCCTCGACTCCCTACGAGAAAGAAATCCCGGAGCCACATATCCATCACATATCTCAAGTATCCATTTCTAGTTATATAAGATCCGGATACAAGTCTGAACGTCCATTACCGTGGACACGGTATTCGAATATATATCTTCCCTGCAGGGGTGCACCACGTTACCCACCACGCTCGATCACTCTGGCTGGACACACCGTTCTGGGGTCAATGCCCGGCCTTGGAAGATCAACACGTCGCAGCCCTACCTAGGCTCAGCAGAGAGGTCCTCGCCGGTCTACATCCTAAGTGCCCCGGGGTCTTGGGCCCATCGCCCGTTGCACTCCGGGTCGTTGCGAGCAGGGTGAATACCAGCACCGCCTCGGATGGCCAGCACGATCCGACCGTGCCGCAATGCTGAACTGGACGTCTGACAAAGCTTCGACTGATACTGCGACGTCGAGGCCCATATCTATTCTCGCGTGGTGGTTAGTGCGTAAAGGCCAGAGGCCAACTCAGAACAAATACCCAAACCTGTTAGTGCATTGGGGGCTCGCGGAGATGAGCAGAGACTCACGATAATGTGACCCCGTCGCCCCGTCTCATGGACTTACGGCAAGGGCCCACACTGCCCGGCCGTGCCACATAGAAAACTCGCGGGTGCTCCATGGGCCCGCCCGACTTTCACATCAACTCGCAGGTACCCCTCAGGGCCGACTCGACTTCAACAATGGTCTCAAATAAAGTCAAGGTAACCGTGTGTCCAAACATCAAGGGGAAAACCCGAGGAATCACCCACGGAGGATTCCACTCGATGTAATCATCAAGGCGAACGTAAGAGGATCCACCCTCGAGGTTCACACTTGAGGTGTTGCACGACAGAGCCGTATCGGGAATGGTGAAAGAGGAACCACCCCCGTTGACCACGACCGAATAGCTACACTACAAAATTATCATGAGGAGTGCGTTATGAGGGATCACCCTCGGCACTCGATAGTAGCTCTGCAGAGTCGAGCAACTAAAGGGGCGTGATGTGATGTGAGGTGTCAGGCTCTGGTCATCGAACACATTGATCGAGGCGTCGATCATGAAGCAGGGGAAACAAGGACAAGTGGGGGTCACTGATGGATCACTAACCAACCTATACTAAGCAGTTTAGGATAAGCAGGTAAGGTACACCAGCAGATTACAAAAGTAGGCTATGCATCAGAATAAGAGCAATCAATAACAGTAGCAAAATCTAATGCAAGCATGAGAGAATGGAATGGGCGATATCGGGATGATCAAAGGGGGGGGCTTGCCTAGAAGCTCCGCTGAAAGGGAAGAAGGGTCGCCGTCGATGTAGTCGATCACAGGGACATCAACAGCGGTCTCGGGGTCTACCGGAGAAGAAGAGGGGGAAGAAACAATAAATACAAGAAAAAATATGCAATACTAAGCATGACAATGCGATACGCAGAGCTAGGGGTGTTCTAACGCAATGCTACACGATACCGACGAAGGGGGATAACATCCGGGAAAGTTTTCCCGAAATTTGGCATTTTTGGGCAGATGAAACGGAGGGGGAAGGTGGCATGTTTTCTATGCTAGGGGCATGTGACAGATGAACAGAGAGCATATTCGGATTCGTCTGGTCGTTCTGAGCAACTTTCAGGTATAAAACTTTTTCATCCGAGTTACGGATTATTTTATATGATTTTTCAAAGGTTTAAACATTACCCTGATTTTATTTTTAATTCAAAAATAATTGCTAAAACACTAGATGCACCCAACACAGTGTACACAAAGTGTTCACAGTGACTGACAGGTGGGCCAGGGGGTCCCAGTTGACCAGTCAACGTTTGACTGGTCAATAGGGGGTGGGCCCCCGTGTCATTGAGACATTTAACGAATTATAGATTAACTAGCTAGTGAATTAACTTTTTAATTGATTAACTAACTAATTAATTTATTATTATATTTTTATAACTCTTTTTTTGGAAAAGGGGCGTGGGGCCCCGTTGTCATAGGCCTCTGGGGCCTTAGCGGGCGACGGGTAGACGGGGCTGCAGGCAGCCGACGGGGCAGACCCGGGCGCGGCCAGGCGAAGCCGGCCGGGGCATGGCGGGGCGCCGGCGAGGTGCGGGTTGGGGCCGGAGGGGGCGTGGCCAGAGGCGGCGCAGAGCAGCTGGTGGGCGGCGGAGTGGGGCAGCCGGCGATGGGAGGCGACGACGGTCGGTGAG
>NC_057814.1:17837361-17847818 GCF_018294505.1 Triticum aestivum | reverse complement strand
GCGCAGGCGGGCGGGGTTGCCGGCGACAACGGCGCAGACAGAGCAAAGCCACGGCGATGACGGCTAAGCAGAGCCAGGGGGGGAGGGTGAGGAATCGGGGCGCGAGCGGCGGCGCGACCACGCGCAAACGGGCGCGCGGGCGGGGCGTGGCGGCTGCGGCAGCACGCAGCAGGGGGCGGTGGCCGCGTCAGGCGAAGCGGGGGAAGCGGCCACGGGCAGCACTCGGGCGGGCGAAGCCGTGGAGCGGGCTGCGCGGACGGAGCGGCGATAGCAAAGGGCAGTAGGCACGGCGGCGACCACCGCAGCGGACGCTAGACTTCGAGCGTCGTCAGAATCTAGACTACGGCGTGCAAACTGAACGGCGCGAGGTACCTACGGCATCTACGCGGGCCAACAAAGCGAATGGCATGTGCCCGTGACCAATGGGTCACCAAAACCACGCCGGCGACGAGCGTACGCGGCGGAGGGCTCGGCCACAGCGGGGATGACGGTTACGGGTACGAACGTCGACGAGAGGGGCGGGGGAAAGAAGGCAGGGGCTCACCGGGCTCGGGGAAGGCCGGACAGCGCCGAATTCGACGGAGATATCGCCGGCAGGTGCAGAGGTTGAAGACAACGCGGACCCGACAAGGCAGGGGATCCTGGCGCGAGCTGGTGGCCGTGGCCGTCGTAGGAGCCGACGGCGGAGCGGCTGGGCTCTCTGGAGGGGCGCGGGGGAGGCGGTCGCCGTGGTGGTGCGAGGTGGGGCGACGACGATGGTGCTCGGTGAGGTGGGATCTCGTGAGAGAGAGGGCAACAGGGAGAGAGAGCGTCCAGAGGGAGTGGGGCGAGTGGAGTGGCAGGGGGGAGCCCGAGGGGTCGTCCTTATCCCCTCCCAGCGTCGGCGCCGACGAGGTGGTTCGGTGGCGACCGCGTCCCTGTAGCGATGCGGTCGCAGGAACAGGACGACCGGTGGGGGAGGGAAAGGTAGGTGGGCCGGCTCGGGTGGGGGTGGGTCGAGGCCCAGGGGGGTCAGGGGCCTTTCTCCTTTTATTTACTCTGCATTGTCTTTTCTTTTTACATTTTCTGTTTTCTATTTAGTTTTATTATAGTTTTAGTTTTACAAAATACAACACTAGTCCCTAATTCAACACTAGTAACTTATGCCACTGCCAATAATAGTTTGAGGTTTAAAAAGAATAGTTTAGCGTTTTTATAAATTTTAAAAGCATTTAACTTATTATTTTAGCCAATGTTTTATTTATTTTAGTGCAATTAATCACTTTATAAAAAATTTGGGTCACCACTGTAATTAGTTATGGAATATTTTCCACACTTTGAACATTTTATTTTGCGTGTTTGAGAAATTTGAATTTTGGGCTTTAATTTGAATTTGAGTTTGAACTAAGATTTGGATCAAGCGAGGATTAGCAATAGTAATGCTGATGACATGGCACCATTAGCGAGGGATTATTGTAGCTTAATTATCCAGGCGTCACATTTAATCATTAAATGTTTTAATTGTAATGAATATGATCACTAAAGGATTTTTATGCAATGATCAATCAAAAGGAATTGACCAATATTATGTTATGCTTTAAAATAAAATAGTGTTGATTCTTCAATGCTCTCAGGTAAGGATATGTATGTACTCACATAGAAATAATTTAATGGTATTAATTTTATAGTTTGTTTGGAAGTGTGTTAATGGTTCTAAAAAGGATTTGAATACACACATACAGCAACAATATATACATTAGCGGTTCCAAAGAATTATGTTAAGGTACTCATATAAGAATATATGGCTAGCAGTCAATACCATACGAAACTAGTATGCTTAAAGATTATCTATATCAACTCTTACTAAAGATTACAAGGTCCAATTCTACTCAAATAGCAATGCTTCTAGACCAATTGCTAATAAATTTGGATGTATGGATAAGGATGAACTTTAACTATAGTCCATGTAATGCAAAAAAATATAATTGACACCAATGTTTCTTGTACACTATTCTATACGTTTCTCTGGCATGTGGTCCCAACATGCTGATACAAACATGGAACCTGGACAATTTTTACGGTCCTTGGGGTGATTCTTCTATATAAGGGGATCACATCTCCACATATCTCCCACTAACATGTCGTTAGCCAATGGCTTTGGTAAATCTCTAGCATTTTATAGATTCTTGTTGTTCCTGTTTATAGTAGTAAGTTTCATTTTCTTCATAGGATTTAGTATGCCAATGAGGGAGAGGTGGTCAGGTGTCGCATCCATCAATGATGACAAAGAGCGTGATGGCTCCTTCTTCAAGAGGTGCAGTGGTTTTTTCAAGAGCGTTGCTAACCTCAGTGTTCTCACCGGTGCTAGGGTTGCTGTCATCCTAGAAGAGAGCAATGGTGTTATGCTCTTTCAGACAAACCATCCTACAATGGATTTCTTGGGATGGATGCTTACTTGGGCTATGATGGTACAAAGGTAGACATTCTTCTGTGGGAAATGGTGAATGTGTTGATGCGCAACAGGAGTCTTCTTCCAGCGAGCAAGATGTTGATGCTTGGGCGCAATCTGGAGGACTTAGTTAGAAGCTAGCTAGCACTTACATTCTAGTGCTATACTGGAACGAGAGCTAGTTACATTACCACCTAGAAGATTGTTACCATTTGGACAATTTACTAAGCCCTTCGAGGAAATAATATACATGTTCGGTGTTGTAGGTCTTGGAACATGAAAGATTTTTTTCTATGTGCCACTTCATATTTTCATTATAATCAAATATTTTCTTTTCTTTTTGAGATGTTGTGCATCTTACGGGAGAAGGAAGAGGAAACCTAGATTTATAATACCACCCCTCTTAGCATATTCTGATCCAACCATTAGTAATTAACAGAAAATGGGAGCCATGCTCAGTAAGTAAACTAAAAGATAGCCCAAGTTCAGATTTATCTCAAGCGACAAGCATCAGTTACTTACTTTAATTGCATAAGACTATGAAATATAAGAACAACTCAATATGAGATTCATTTGAAATCACGGTAAATCATGTTTTATTAATAGATGCCAATGCTTTATTGTCATTAAATTAAAACCATGGTATACCTGCGAGGACATGGCAGCCACCCAATTCTACATTTCAGTTTCGGTAGTAGGAAACAACAGATTTATAAAATGAATCTACTTTTGTTGCCTTTGTTGGTTTTTATCCTTGAATAAGAAAGTGATTTTTTTGTAATGATATTGCTCATCTAATTAACAACTTAGACCCTCGGTAGATTGCATTATGTAATTGTTTTAATCTTCTCACTGATGAAAGAGCATGGTGCCCCAATGTTTGGTTTTGGTAATTGATGACAATCCCTATGGACTAATGGTTGCTTTGAGTTATACTTGAAAGATTAAACATAGGCAATGCTTGAAGACCATATGTTGGTTTCAATGTTGAAAGAAGAAGAGTATTTGTTGACCAAAGTGTTATTCATGGAGTTATCCAAAGATTGGTCATGTTGGAGTTGAGTCTACTGCAAGCATGTCTTGAAAAATATAATTGTGTGAACATTCATGTTACCTTCAATAAATCATCTTTATGAAGAGAGAAGATAATATACAAGCTTGATCAATACTAAGTACAAAGAATGGATTCAAGTTGATCAACACACAAAGCGTAGAAGATGTACCGAGTGGGATCAAGTGATCTCACGGTATGGTAACCATTGTCCATTACGCTTTTGTGTAACGCATGATCTATTTGTGTGGTGTTTCTATGTGGGGCTAGTTTTTTTTCCATGGGCTTACATCAAGAGGAAGATCTCATATAACCCATGGAGGATGACATCAAATGGTGATCGTCATCAATGTTGTGTTGTGCAAGTTCAAGAGGAGCATCACGAAGAGATCACATGCTTGAAGCTTTCCATCCATTCTGGTGATAATGGACTTGTGAAGATGTAGCAAAAAGAGAGGCTCACCCATAGTGGAGTATGGGGGAGCAATATTAGTCTTCATCGAGCCAACGCAATCAAGAAAGGTGGTCCAACTTGAGGAGGATAAGATCATCATCATCTAGCTCAAGTGGACTATGCGCAAGGCAAAGGTTTGACCTTGATAGGTTTTCTATTTTACCGATCTCATGATGTTAGTTGGGAGACCAGGTTGTAGGATTGATTGATGTACTATCAAGGGGGCTCTTGAGTGAGTAGCTTGATCGTATCATTCACAGAGAGCTCAAATCATTGCATCGTTGGCACCATCTTTCTTGGTTCTTGTCTGGCTTTTCTCTATGTAAGCTTTGGAGCTTGTGGACATCTTCAAGACAAGTTAAAGTTCATCGAAAACAGATTTCATATGCATCATCTATTGTGTTTTCGATGTCGGAGCTTTTGCCACTTCTTCACTCATGTAGATTTCACACCTTTGTTGTGATTTGACAACTCTTGTTGTTAGCTTTCTATCAAGCTTGAGTTCATTGAAATCAGAGTTCATTTGTTGAAGTTATGCCAGTTTTGGTTTTAATTACTTGCATTCAAATGTTGTGCTTTGGTCTTTTGGTAGAGGTTAAGCGGTGGTACAGCTTAATTAGGCGGTACTTCTGCTGGCTGGTACCAGAGCTAGTTCCGCTTGGGCTGAGTCTTCAGTTACCCCACGACATTTTGCGGTAGTACCGCTTGCTACTGGCGGTAGTACCGCTTATGTGGTACTTCCGCTGGTTGGTGTTGTGGCTACCTCTTGTTGTGTTGAGTCTTCTGTATGCCCTCTAGCAATTCACGATAGTACCGCTGCTTCCAACGGTAGTACCGCTTGATGCGGTTCTTTCGCTCTGGCGCCGCTTGAACTACTTCTCGTTTCTCTGTTAGCCTATTGTCAGCAAGCGGTAGTACCGCTTGCTGTAGCCGGTGGTACCGCTCAGGCAGAACTACAATGTGAGTATACCACAGTGGTACTCAATGAGCCTTAGTGAAAATGCCGCTCTTAGCGGTAGTACCGCTTGAGCATGACCAGTGCATAACGGTTGTATTCTTGCCCCCACTATAAAAGGGGGTCTTCTTCCCCATTGCTCCTAGAAACTTTGAGCAAGCTTTCCCCTCCATTGTTGACCTCCAAAAGCTTTGCTTTCTATCTATTCCTTCCATGGTTCTTGCATCATTTCGAGGGAAAAGAGAGAGGATATCTAGATTCTATATCAACATTTCCGCCAATCCATCTCTCCTCTAAGTGAGGGGAACCCTTTGGATCTAAATCTTGGAGTTCTTTTGTGTTCTCCTTGTTCTTCATCACATATTCCTCCATAGCTTTCGTTGCTTTGGTGGGATTTGAGAGTGTGGGACTTGAGCACTTAGTGTGTTCTTGCCATTGCATTAGTTGCATTGCTTTGAGTTCTCCGCGACGATATGTGGAAGGAAAGTTGAGAATCTTATAACTCTTGGGTGTTTGGGCGCCCTAGAGCTAGTAACTTTTGGGTATTTGGGTGTCCTAGACGGTTGGTGGTGTCGTGAAGCTCAATCATTGTTGTGTAAAGCTTCGGGCAAGCTTTGGGCTCTCTAATACGTCCATTTCACATCATGTCTTCCTACTACTATTTCTAATGTTTTAGAGCTATATTTCACCTTTTGATGCAATTCTGATGCTTTTTCTCTCTTAATTGCAAGTTATATCACAAGAGGGAGATTGCCGACAGCTGGAATTCTGGACCTCAAAAGAGCTACAACAGAGATAGCTATTCTCTGGAGCTCCAAATGACCTAAAATTTCATGAAGATTTATTTTGAAATATATTTAAAAAAATACTGGAAGAAAAATGCACTGGAGGGGACCCACCAGGGAGCCACAAGCTCAGGGGCACGCCCAACCCCCCTTGGGCGCACCTGGTGAGCTTATGGGTCCCACAGAAGGCCATCATGACCCATCGTCTCCTATATGAAGCTATTTTCCCTAAGAAAAACAATCAAGAGAAGACTTTTGAAACGAAGCGTCGTCGTCTCGAGGCGGAACCTAGGCAGGAGCACTTTTGCTCTCCGGCAAAGCTATTCCGCCAGGGAAACTTCCCTCCGGGAGGGGGAATCGAAGCCATCATCATCACCAACGTTCCTTCCATCATGGGAGGACTCATCTCCGTCAACATCTTCACTAGCGCCATCTCATCTCAAACCCTAGTTCATCTCTTGTATTCAATCTTTGTCTCAAACCTCAGATTGGTACATGTGGGTTACTAGTAGTATTGATTACATCTTGTAGTTGATGCTAGTTGGTTTACTTGGTGGAAGATCAAATGTTTAGATTGTTAATCATATATTATTATCCTCTTATCATGAACATGAATATGATTTGTGAGTAGTTTCATTTATTCTTGAGGATGTGGGAGAAGTCTTGTTATAAGTAATCATGTGAAGTTGGTTTTCATTCAATATTTTGATGATGTGCTATGTTGTTCTTCCTCTAGTGGTGCCTTGTGAATGTCGACTACATGACACATTACCATGTTTGAGCCGGGGGGGGGGGCATTGTGGGATTAGTAAGTAGATGATGGATTGCTAGAGTGATAGAAGCTTAAACCCTAGTTTAAGCGCTATTCTGTAAGGGACTGATTTGGATCCATATGTTTCATGCTATGGTTAGATTTATCTTAATTCTTCTTTCATAGTTGTGGATGCTTGCGAGAGGGGGTAATCATATGTAGATTATTTGTTAAATTAAAAATAGCAACTTAGCACCGGTCCACCCACATAATAACTTATCAAAGTAGTGAACGCGAGTCAATGAATCATGATGAAGTTAACTAGACGAGATTCCCATGTATCCTCGAGAATGTTCTGCTCACTATAAGTACTTCTGGCTTGTCCTTTGAAATAAAATGATTGGGGCGCCTTGTTGCACCTTGTTACTATTGTTACTTGTTACAAATTATCTTGCTATCAAACTATTTGCCACAACTATTTGTCAGCACTTGCAGAGAATACCTTGCTGAAAACCGCTTATTGATTCCTTCTGCTCCTCATTGGGTACGACACTCTTACTTATCAAAGGACTACGATTGATCCCGTGTACTTGTGGGTCATCGGTCTTCAATTAAGTTGTGGAGATTGCCCCAGACAATTTGTACGGGTTCGGTGACCGTCACCAAGGGTTGCCATTTGTATGGGTTTGGTGACCGCCCCCAAGGGTCGTCATTTGTATGGGTTCGGTGACTGCCCTCAAGGTCCCTTAGTGAAATCACAGCAACTTGCATTATGCGAGGGCGTGAGGAGAATACGGTGGCCCTAGTGGTATTTTGGGAAGCATTGTGCATCCACACCACTCTAATGAAGATTAGCATATGCAAGGTTGTGAACTTTGGGATACATCATCGACTTCGCGTGCCTCGCTTATCTCTTACCCGAGCCCTTTACTTATGCACTTCCTTTGTGATAGCCATGGTGATTCATGGTATATACCTTGCTATCACATAGTTTTTTATCTTGCTTAGCATAAGTTGTTGGTGCACATAGTTGAGCCTAGTATATTTATGTTAATTTTGTGCTTGCCAAATTAAATGTTAGTTTTATTCTACAGTTGTTCAAGCCTATCCCGTAATTGTTTTAAGCTCACCTATTCAACCCCCTCCCTCTAGGCGACATCCACGTCCTTTCAACTGACATCTAGTACTGATACTGATAGACTGGATGTTGTTGTCTGCATTGGTGTATTGATGTGTGTATATTAACTTTGAGGTAGAGTACCAAGGTTGGGTGGTGAAGCAAGCAACAGGCATCATCCCGTCAATTCGACCGCTTCCTCGCTGGAGTGAACAATCGTGTGCCCTAGCCGCATAGGGTTGCAAAGAGCAACGATGGCGCAGTAGTGTGCACAAGAAAAAGGTATTAACCAAGTGATTAGATGGTCGTTGTCCACGAGTCCATGATTCCTAATGCGAGTGAGCCTATGCCTAGCATGTTGGGTCATTGGTACAAGGCCCATTAGGCCTTGTACAATGCAATGTGCGCTTAAGGAGGTGCTTAGTAAGATAAATCGATTCACCTTATGAGTGATTTAGTATGCAAGGAGGAAAACAATTCATGAGAACATCCTTTACTCGACTAACGGATTCCTTAGTTGAATGGATTGCTGAATTGAACCAGTGCAAAACCACAATCGGTGACCAACTCAGATAGGGTGGGGACGAGGCTACCTCCCCCCCTCCGATCGAAAGTAAAGATTAATGTTGACGCTACTGTAGCTTGGTCGAGCAAGCAACGGTTTTTTGGCGCCATATGACATGATAGTGGATGAAATTACCTAGGCGCATCAGTAATTTTTTTCAGAGGTGTCTCAGACCCGACCATGCAGGGAAGCTCTTGCACTAGCGCAAGACTTGTATTACTTGATCTTTATATAACTTATGATTGCAAGATATTTCTGAAGGCACACTTGGAAGGTATAGATCCATCATTAGAGAGATTCAAACATTGTCTCGATCCTTTATTTCTTATGAGTTTGCTTTGAGAAAATAAGTTGTAATTTTGAAACTCAAAACTTAGCTATGTTTGCTCTATCTTTGGATGTGGGGCGCCATCTGTGACTTGATACCCCGATCATGTAATAGTTCCCTTAAAAATCCTTGATCAATAAAGCTTATCAACTTGCACTAAAAAGGTGAAATAAATTGAGTTTGGAATCGGTGCTCAAAGTACCCGCTAATAAAAAGGTTGTAATTTGATTCATGAAAGCAGGAGGAATTTTCAAGTAGATAATCCAGCTAAACTTTCTCATGTCTTTAGATATTGGAAGATATGATTGGCTCTTGGAGCCTCATGACATTGTAACAATTCCTATTAACCTCATTGGGCAATAAAAACAATGGTTGTACCCTAAAAAAATTACCCGCTAATAAACAAGTTTGTAGACAGTGGACTTTGGAATTCCTTCTCATGAATTGCTCAATGTCGTGCCTACCAGATAGCCCATGGAGTCACCAATTACATAGTTCAAACAACAACCACTTAGCATCTGGAGTTTCATCGCCAAATAGAGGAAGAGTGATATCATCCTCACGGAGTACCCACACACTTGCCAAATTGCAATCGAGGAGAGCATGTCACTCATTGTGGATGAGGCACACAACTGAAGGGGGTATGTGCTTGCAGACACTTTCCTCGCCGGTCGGTAGTGAGCCAAACGTCATGCAAAAAATGCAAGGTTTGGAGGTATCTTTACCTTCCGGAGTCTCTTCCAGGTAATTTCTTACTTCTCAAGATTCAATGCTTCCATTGTTCCCTGAAGCCAGCTCTCTCATCTTTGCTTTGTTTCGACAACCATACGACATGTTGAATGGATAGTCAACAAACACTCAGTCTTCTCATACTGACATGCCCAAGAGTCGCCTTGTGGAATATGACTTATTGGAATTTGCCGCACCGCTTCTATATTCATGGATAAGATATGCTACTGAGTTTGGACACCGAACATATGAAATCAGAGTCTAACTTAGACGGGCTAACAAAGAAATGGAACAAATGGGGCACATCATGCGATCCCTCAGGAGCCTGTATTCATTCTAAGTTTAGTGAACGAAATTGGGGTCGCATTTTGCCATTGTCAAGTTTTTTGTTTTGTTTTTTAACGCAATATGTCAAGTTGTTTATACGGGTTGTGTAATGTGCAAGTGTCCATCGTGCCATGCTCATGCATGTTTGTCTCAGTTTCAGTTGGCTTCGAATCACCAGTGGATTAACTTCATTGCCAAAATTAATTCACACTGAAGTACACTGGGAAGTGCATCAGGCAATTGCACTGAAAATGGCCCGAATGCATATTCAACTTCACTGAAAATGGCCTATTTCAAATAGCTATTTTCAGCTTGATTTTTTCCTACGAGAATCTGTTGCCCAAAGCTGAAACAAGAATGGCCTAGTCTATCATCCCTAGGCTGGGCCGGGCCGGTGTTATAACCTGAACAAGGAAATATTGAGGTTGGCAAAAATAACTGGTTTACGGCGGGACCTCCTAGTCCGCGCCTTAAGCGCTGGCTAGGGGAGCTAGCGCCCACATGCCTGCAAACTGGCATAACTAGGGAAAAGCTTATAGACAGACGCTTACTAGTAGAGCACTATATTGCCCCGCGCTACTTCTACTTACTAGTAGCGTGCTATATTGACCCGCGCTACTAGTAATATTTACTGGTAGCGCGTGGCCCAAAAAAACACGCTACTAGTAAATATCTCCAACCATGCCCCGCGAACAGACCATAGTAGCGCGGGTTCTAAAACCTGTATTACTACTATGTGGATAGCTGTAGCGCAGGTGAGGCAGCCGCACTACTAGTATACTCCCACCCTACCAACCATCCCACTCCACCGTCCACTCGCCCCCGTTTATCTAAATAAAAAAATCCACCCAAGCCCCCACTGCGGCCTCCTTCCACCTCCTCTCCTCTCCCAATCCACTATAGTCGGCCGGCCTCCCCTCCCCCCTCCACCCCCTCCAACCGCTGCAGCCGGCCGGCCAGGCCGCCG
>NC_057814.1:17826003-17837062 GCF_018294505.1 Triticum aestivum | reverse complement strand
AGGCCGCCGCGGCGCCGCCCTACCCCTCCCCCCCCCATTCCCTACCTGGCACGTCTGCTGCTGACCTGCTCGGCAACCGCGCGACCACGCCGTCCCGGGCATCTCTCCTCCCTCTACAGTGCGAGCATGGGCGAGTGCCCTCTGAGGGAGTCCTAGACTAAGGGGTCCTCGGGCGTCCGGTCTGTTGACTATGGGCCGGACTGATGGGCCGTCAAGATACAAAGACCGAAGACTACACCCGTGTCCGGATGAGACTCTCCTTGGCGTGGAAGGCAAGCTTGGCGATCAAATATGTAGATTCCTTTCTCTGTAACCGACCTTGTGTAACCCTAGATCCTCCCAGTGTCTATATAAACCGGAGGACTTAGTCCGGAGGGGAGATATTCATTACATAGTCATACAGGCTAGACTTCTAGGGTTTTAGCCACTACAATCTCATGGTAGATCAACTCTTGTAATACTCATATTCATCAAGATCAATCAAGCAGGAAGTAGGGTATTACCTCCATAGAGAGGGCCCGAACCTGGGTAAACCTTGTGTCCCCCGTCTCCTGTTACCATCATCCTTAGACGCACAGTTCGGGACCCCCTACCCGAGATCCGCCGGTTTTGATACCGACATTGGTGCTTTCATTGAGAGTTCCATTGTGCCATCCCCAAAAGGTTTGATGGCCCCTCCAATCATCAACAACGATGCTGTCCAAGGGGAAACCTTCCTCCCCGGACAAATCTTCGTGTTTGGCGGCTTCGCACTGCGGGCCAACTCGCTTTGCCAGCTGGAGCAGATCGGTAGCTACGCCCCTGGCCATCAGGTCAGATTCGGGAGCTTGAACTACGTCGCGGACATCCGCGGAGACTTGATCTTCGTCGGATTCAGGACCGCGGCAATCGCTCCCCGTCGACACGATGAGCATGACTTAAATCTGTCATCAGACCACACTCAGGAAATCGCACCTACAACCGCTCTGGCCTTAGATCCGGAGCAGATCGCGCCATCCAAGGACGGGAAGTTCAACCCCGCCACGGAGGCCGTAGACTCTGCGGCGATGGAGCCGCACACAGGCCTAACCTCGGGTAAGGCCTGTGTCATCAGAACCTCGGACATCTTCCAACACTCGCCCTTGGGCGATGTGCTAAACTCATTAAAGAACCTGTCCTTGGCGGAGGACTCACAGCCGAAATATGCCCGGTTCGAACTAGGGGCTGACGATGGAGAATTTTGCTTCCCACCCGCTACCCACTTCATAGCCACCGTCGAAGACTCAACTGACATGCTTGATTACGGTTCTGAAGACATCGACGGTACGGACGACGATGCCGAGGAGGAGCAGGGCCAAAACCCGCCATTCACGGGACACTGGACGGCCACTTCTTCATACAATTTGTACATGGTGGATACACCCAAAGCAACCAACGACGATGACAAAGAAAATCCAATTAAGAATAAACCTCCTGAGACACAGCACAAACACCGACGTCCTCGGCGCCGCTCTAAGTCACGTTGTTCAAAAGACAGTAATACTCGCACCGGAGAAGACAATACTCCGGACGATGCCGAAGACAAAGAAGACCCTATTGGGACAATCTCCGAACAGGATAAACGGGAAGGCGGGCACGTTAGCCCCGATGAACAGGCCATTCACGAAGAATCGGAGGACAGTAATTATCTTCCACTTTCCGAGGATGAGGAGGGCCTCGGCAACAAGGATTTCATCGTGCCTGAGGAACCTCTCGAGCAGGAGCGCTTTAAACGCCGGCTAATAGCCACTGCAAGGAGCCTGAAAAAGAAGCAGCAGCAGCTTCCAGCTGACCAAGACCTGCTCAATGATAGATGGACCGAAGTCCTGGCCGCCGAGGAATACAGCCTTAGTGGCCAAGCCAAAAATTACCCGAAGCACAAATTGCTGCCTCAGTTGGATGACGAGGCGCTGGAGCCCGTACCACCATCGCGCAACGCGGTTGACCGGCCGCCACGCGGTCGGGATAACGCGGCAACTCAAGCCGAACACCGGCCCACCCCACCTCGCTGTAAAGGAAGGGATAAAACAGCTCGAGGTTACACATACGACCTTCAACAAGACCTGGACAGTAGAGCAGGACATATAAGACCGATCTTCGGATCGCAAGGACGTGCCTCGATACGTGACGACAGCTACCTATTCAGACGTGACAAACCTAGCCACGCCCGGGCCGAAAACCGCAAACAGACTCCATCGGAGGTACATTGCAGTGTGGCCCAAAATAGAGGCGCCGCACACCCTCTTTGCTTCACAGACGAAGTAATGGAGCACGAATTCCCAGACGGGTTTAAACCCATGAATATTGAATCACACGACGGAACAACTGATCCCGCGGTATGGATCGAGGACTTCCTCCTCCATATCCACATGGCCCGTGGCGATGACCTCCATACCATCAAATACCTGCCACTAAAGCTCAAAGGACCAGCTCGATACTGGTTAAACAACCTGCCGGAAAACTCTATTGGTAGCTGGGAAGACTTGGAAGACGCCTTCCGCGACAACTTCCAAGGAACATATGTCCGGCCACCGGATGCCGATGACTTATGTCACATTGTCCAGCAGCCCGGAGAGTCATCCAGGAAGCTCTGGACTAGGTTCTTAGTTAAAAAGAACGAAATCGCCGATTGTCCGGACGCAGAAGCCCTAGTGGCCTTCAAACATAGCGTCCGAGACGAGTGGCTCGCCCGCCACCTCGGTCAAGAAAAACCAAAATCCATGTGAGCCCTTACCACTTTGACGACCCGCTTTTGCGCGGGAGAAGACAGCTGGCTCGCTCGTAAAAGCAACAACACCAGCGATCCGCGCACTTCCGAGGTCCGAGACGGCAATGGCAGGCCACGATGCAGCGAGCACAAGCGCCACAATAATAATGAAACCCGCAATACAGCGGTCAATGCCGGATTCAGCGGTCACAAACCCGGTCAATGGAAAAAGCCATTTACGGTGAATAGAGACGGATCATCCAATTTAGACAGGATATTGGATTGACCCTGCCAGATTCACGGCCACCCCGATAAACCAGCTAATCATACCAACAGAAATTGTTGGGTCTTCAAGCAGGCCGGCAAGCTTAAAGCCAACACAAGGGGAGGAGGCCGCCCGGTGATAGTAATGACAAAGAGACTCACCAACCAAACACCGGGGGTCAGAAGCAATTTCCCCCTGAAGTAAGAACAGTGAACATGGTACACGTGACACACACTTCGACAAGGGAGCAGGTGAAGCACTCCCTACGGACTGAAGATCATACTACGGCAACTTCAGCACAAAACAATCTTATTAAATCGCATACCTTGTCGGCCATTAAGCCGCCGGTCTCCATCGAACTGGATCGACCAACTGAGGAGCAGAAATAGTGGTTCGGCTTCCGCTGTCCACTTCATATACCTGCGAAATTTGTATCGCGCATACATAACTATGCACTTAAGATACCATGGGCATTGGCGGAAGCACAAATATGGACAAGCCTGCAAGCATTTCTGTAAACCTTTTTTTCTCTAAAATCACTTTTTTATTAAAAAAACAGGTGATGCAAAGGCCAAATATCTAACTGACTCTATCGGAGTTCGGATCCGTACACTCACCTAGGGGGCTACTTCCGTCAAGGAATCCCCTCCCCGAGGACAGGCGGCGCAGACATGCGACAGGAGGTCCAAAATAACTTTTTGTAGACCGCACTCTTTATTTCGAGCCTGTACTATGCCTTTTTACTCCGCCTCCGACCCCGGGCATGTCAAATAGCCAGGGTTGTGGTCTTTTTATCTATAAAGTAACCATCGGCATATCACTCAGGTCCCAGTAAACATAATCCGCATTCAGTATTCGTTTCTTTCGCAACAAAGGAATTTGGCCCCTATTGTTGTTTCACACACATACCTCGGCATAACTTGCCAGGGGCTCGGTATGGGAACAAATGAGTTGCCGACAAAAGTCCGAACAACTTTATAGCGTACTTCGGCGTCGCGAGTTTGGCTTTATATGCATCAGCTCCGAATCATGTCTTGGGTCAATAGTTGGGTTGCCCGGCTCCTGTCCTTGCTACCCTACGTTCAGCTCTATCGGCTAGGGCAATAAAGGGAGAACTACTGCGATTGTGCTTCCGGTTCATCTGGTCAAGCGCCTCAGTAGAGAAAGCCAAAAACTGACTGTCATGATGCTGCGAGACTTGGTCAACCACTCGAGGACTTATCGGAATCTTTCGCGATTCCCTCTGTATTATACGAAGGACCTTTTTCTTCAGGTCATATATGTAACACACCATATTGGAATAAGCCATACACATACCAGGGGCTATATCGTAGCCCCCCTATAAAACTCCTGTGGCTAAGTGAAAGTGTTAACGCCTTATAGTCCGATTGCCTCGTTCCCCGCATTGACACCTCCTTCACGGACCAAGACGTTGGGTCAAGAGTGATCAGATGCTTTTCCGAACACCCCCGTATTTCCTACGAGGGGGCTGAAGCCGACGACTGGAAAACTTTCAGATCATGTACAAACGGCCGCACAGGAGGAACAAAAGCCTTTAGGGCAAAACTAAAATATAGACTGATTATAAAAATCGTCTTTTACAATTCGCATACACTTCAATCGAATATTATGCCCTTCGAACATTGACCCTCTATTAAGCGGGCAGCCTCTAAGACGTCCTCAAAATAATGCTCTGGTGCGTGATGGTCCTTGCCCTTGGGTGGACCCTTCGCTGCAACATCGATGGCCTTCATCTTTCCCCAGTATGTCTTGACATGGGCAAAGGCCATCGGTGCACCTTCAATGCACGCCGGCCGCTTAACGGCGTCGATACGTGGCACCGCATCGGCAAGCCGCTGCACCAAGCCGAAGTAGCTATTCGGAATAGGCTCAGCCGGCCACAGCTGGATTATGACGTTCTTCATGGCAGCGCCGGATATCCTATGAAGCTCGGCCCATTGGGACATCTGTTCATTCAGCAGTAGAGGGCGCTTTGACGCACCAAACTATGACCAGAAAATCTTCTCCGTTGCATATCCCTCTTGCGCTTGGTAAAACTGCGCCGCATCGGAAGAGCTCTTCGGCAAGTCCAAAAACACGTCTGGAGAGCTCCACACTTGGTTAAGCTGAGCATAATTCTAATCGCCGAACTTAGTCTGTAATAAAAAGGGCTTACCAGCCGCAATCTCCCCAGCTTACCGGATCTCCTCACGGGCCGACCTAGATTCGGACCGCGCTTCTTTCGCCTCTCGCAAGGCCCTGTCAAGATCAGCCGTTTTGGCTTTATTCTCCTTCTCGAGGAATTTACAGCGGCTAGCAGCATTTTTTAGTTCGAGCGCCATCGTGGATATCTTCTCCTCGTCTTGGCGCCGAGCAGCCTGTTCGGCCTTTAACTCGGCCGATGCCTTTTCGGCAGCCGCATTACTAAACCGGGCCTGCTCCTTGGCCCGGGCTAGCTCCGCCCGAAGAATCTCAACTGCGGCGGCACCATCTGCAGCCATGCACATCCCAGTATACAATTTTCAGCGTCATGGTTATATTACAGACACATATGTGTAATGGCTGCTCCAAATACATACCTTGCGACTCGTAAAGACGCCTATTGATTAACGCAATATCATCCCCTGCCACGTCAAGCTTCCGCTGTAGCTCGGTAACTTCTGTAGTCCGGGTAGTCGTCAGGGGAGAAACGATTTGTGTTCCAATTAACCAGATTATTCCCTGAGCATATCTTTTTGATCCTCTAGTCGCCTCCCATGGGAAGCCAACCCGAGTCTCAGGGGCTACTATCTATACACAGGTGCATTTTGTGAATAAAATACAGTTGAAAATATTACATCACAAACCTCGAAGCCTCTTAGCAGGCTCACGAAGGCTTCATTCAATCCGCTCTTCACGGACAGAATTCTCTCAACCACCGTACCCATCAAGGTACGCTGTTCCTCTTAGACGGATGATTGTTGCAGCATACCCCTCAACACATCCGGCGCTGCCGGATCTTCGGAAGCTGCTGTAGGAGCACGGCCTTCCTTTGAAGGAATCCATTTACTCGTCTCCAGAATTATCTCCGGCTGTAAATCGGATAGTCCGGGGGCTTCATTGTCGGCCCCCGAACCCCGGGCGATCGGGGGTCCACCTTCGGGTAATGTCTTCTTCATATCTCGCGCTGCTTGTCGATCGGGAGAAACCCTCCGGGATGACACTTCGAAGTCGTCCGCCTTATTGTCAAGGAGGCCAGGGGAGGCGTCTCGCTTTCCATCATCTCCGGTAGAAGATCTCCCGAGGAAGAGGATTGTTGAGGAAAACTGTGCGCCAAACTGCGAAGGTACATATATATTACATGTTACTTCGGTAACAGGAAGGCAACGGGATGTGCTTAAAGCCCCCTGGTTCACTTACGATTTGGTCGAGGGCTTGTCCTCATGGCGGAGCTGTGCGACGGTGTCGCCTTCCAATCCCGAGCCGCCCGACGATGGCATTCTGCCTCTCTTGGGAGCCTTTTCCTCCCAACCTTCGGAGGCGGCCCTTTTCTTGCAATGGGGAGAAGGGATGCTTGCTTCTCCTTCACCTTCGTCTTCGGGCAAGGAGACTTCGATTTCTCCGGCCTTGGTGTCTAATTTACCTTCGGAATGAAGGCCACCTCTGGTCTTCCCGCCCTCCACCTTGCCCTCTTTCACAGGCACCTGGTATGGTGTCGGGGCCAGCATCCTTGTTAGCACGGGATCTGCTGAGTCTTCGGGAAGTGGGGCCGGACACCTAATTCGTTCCGGTTTCTTTATCCAGCCCTGGAAAAAGACGGTTACTCAGTATCTTACCACAGGATACCTGATTAAAGGGTGTTCGGAGGTCGAGCTCTTACAACGGTATCCGGATGGTTGCAGTCAATGCCGATGTCTTCGGTGGTATCCGGCCACTGTTTTCATGTCCCGAAAAACAATTTCCACATTCCTTTGTACGTGGTGCCGAAGAAGTGTTGAAGAGTCCGTGGCCCTTCTGGATTAAACTCCCACATACGGAGAGGCCGTCTCTGGCACGGCAGGATTCGACGAACTAGCATTACCTGAATAACGTTGATAAGATCGATGTCCTTCTCAAGGAGACTCCGGACGCTGCTCTGCAGAGTCTGCACCTCATCAACTGATCCCCAGTCCAATCCCTTATTAATCCATGATGCAAGCTGAATCGGAGGGCTGAATCGAAACGCAGGCGTAGCCGCCCACTTGGAACCACGTCGCTCGGTGATATAGAACCACTCCCGCTGCCATAATTCGGAAGATTCCGTGAAGGATCCTTTTAGCCAAAGAGCACTATTAAGCTTGCTCACTGTGGCACCACCGCACTCCGCCTGCTTCCCCTCTATCACCTGCCGCTTCACATTGAAGGTCTTGAGCCACAAGCTGAAGTGTGGAGGGATCCGGAGGAAGGCCTCACATGTGAAGATGAACGCCGAGATAATAAGAACAAAGTTCGGGGGCAGATCGTGAAAGTACAGCCCGTAATAGAACATGAGCCCACGGACAAAGGGATTAAGGGCGAATCCTAACCCTCGGAGGAAGTGGGAGACAAACACGACCCTCTCGCCGGATCTGGGTGTAGGGATAACCTGCCCTTCAGCAGGGAGCCGATGGAGGATTTCTGCAGTCAGATATCTTGCCGCCCTAAGCTTCGCAATATCCTCCTCTGTAACAGAGGAAGCCACCCACCGGCCTTGGAGGCTGGATCCGGACATGACTGAGGCTTGTGGCGATCGAAACTTGGGTGTTAGAACTCGAGGTAGCGAACGCTGGGGAAGAAGCAAGCGTGGAAGAGAGAGAGACATGTCTACACCCCTTTATAAAGGCTGTGGATATCGAACGCCTCCTCCTGGGCCTTAAAACTTGCCTATTCCCAGGGAGTTGTACCCAAGAGACGGTTGGGTTACCCAAATCCGTGTTGATAAGAATCCCTTAATAAAGGGACACAGTCTCGGCTTGGATAAGACGTGCCTATAAAGACGCGCCTCAAAGTGCGGGGCGGCAGGCCAACAAACGGTTCTAAATAATGATAGGGTGGTGATGTGGCGTCACGCTGTGAACAGTTGCCAGTGGATTGGACTTATAAATTATTATGCCCTCTGTTGAAATGTACGAAACTCGTGTTGCAGAGCCGGACACATCCGTTACATCCGAAGACCATTGTGGAGTATTCGAAAAGGGGAACCCTCCTTGCAATGCCGAAGACCAAGCTGTGCCGGACTCCTCGTCATTGAAGCCAGGTTTAGGGGCTACTGAGGGAGTCCTGGACTAAAGGGTCCTCGGGCGTCCGGTCTGTTGGCTATGGGCCGGACTGATGGGCTGTGAAGATACAAAAACCGAAGACTACACCCGTGTCCGGATGAGACTCTCCTTGGCGTGGAAGGCAAGCTTGGCGATCAAATATGTAGATTCCTTTCTCTGTAACCGACCTTGTGTAACCCTAGAACCTCCCGGTGTCTATATAAACCGGAGGACTTAGTCTGGAGGGGAGATATTCATTACCATAGTCATACAGTCTGGGTAAACCGTGTGTCCCCCGTCTCCTGTTACCATCATCCTTAGATGCACAGTTCAGGACCCCCTAACCGAGATCCGCCGGTTTTGACACCGACACCCTCCCATGCACAAGAATGCATGCACAATCGGCTCCGCGCGGGCGGATGAAATTTCGTTCCCGCGGCTCCAAGGCTCGGCGCTCGGCGAGGGGGACGCGGTGAGGAGGACGGGGATGGGGTGCCTGTTCCACTGCTTCCGTGTGGCCGGCGGCGAGCCGCGCGCCGGCCGCGCCTGCGCCCAGCTCGTCTCCTCCTCCGTCACCCCGTCCGCTAACCCCAAGGTTTCCTCTTCTTCCAGAATTTCCACACCCCCACAGCTAGCTGATCTGTGTCCGGGAACGGCACACCATCCGTGTTCCATTTTTGTGCCGTCGGTGAAGATGAGGGATCGCAGGCCACGAGCTCGGGGTCGGACCGGGACGCGGGGAGCAACAGGGTGGATCCGGAGCTCATGCACGAGGAGGTATGGCCATCGGTTCTCTGAGTCTGGCCCGGTTCAGATCTGCTTCCTTGCTAGTCTATTCTGAGCTGTATCTTGCCACTTGAGTGCTGAATTTTGTCTGACTAGTGACGCATGTGCATCAGTTTCAGCATTTTCAGTACACAAAGAGGGATTATGTCTTTATATGCATGATGAGTTGATGGCTGTGGCGTTAGCGCTGTCGTGATTCACACTGACACTAACTGCAGAAAAATGCAGCATTGCACTTGTGAGCTGGCTGTTGCTCATTTGTTTGTTTGCACTGATATAGGAGTTCAATGGATGAAGCCATTATAGCTTCTGTAGCTGCGTTTATAATGACAATCGATCGGTGCCTTTTTCTTTTATATCTGCATTGCTGTTTGTAGCTGACTGTTAATCTTGTGCATTGGTCACTCAAGTGAGGATGAGAATTTGTTGCTCATGCATGACTCATTCAAGTGACACAGTGTAGTGAATTCCCCATGTTAATTATCCCCATATATGTGTCCGACGGCAAGTTGCGGTCATGTACATGCTAGCTATTCGCGAGCTTGGACTGCGCTTATTGGTTGGGATTCCCTAAAAAAATTGGTGTTTTCTTTGTACATCGCTTCCTTTGGTGTTTGCTTCTATAAAATTTGCAATTGCAGAAATTCTAATCTGGGTTAGTAAGCCTTGGGAGGATGTCTTGGTACAGGCACCAGATTAAGTCCAATACTGGTTGTACAGTTAGCTTCCCTCGGAATACATGATTCGTATTGGGTTAATAATCTGCAACTAGTTGTATTTTTAATTCACTAGCCTTTTACTTATACATGAGAGAAGTGAGAAGCTAAGTCAATAGGAGCTAAACTCAACCCTTGGCTTGTTACGTGAGCTCAAACTAGTGACAAGTGAGTGTTTCATGTACTGAACTTGGATTTCCGGTGTTTTTGTAACATCCATGTAAGGTGCATAGCAGACCTATTTTATGCTAGATCCTTTGTTTAACCAAATCAGTTAGGGATGACAGCCCATTCATGAGCAATATTGCGAGATGTTGGTTGCCTTTTAGAGAAAATCTGGAGCGTGGGGTGACTCTGGCTGTAAACTGAACTTGGTTCAGTTATGCACTGTCAAATCCGGACAGCAAGCTTATATATGAAAAATGAGTTAGCTAGGCTCAGAATTTTGAGTTGGCCCCTTTACATAAATAAAGTCCAAGGTTTCTTTATACACTAGTAGAAAAAGGGGCTTTTGGCCCGGTTGGTAAGGGCCTTTAGTCCCGGTTTTTGAACCGGGACTAAAGGGTCGTTACTAATGCCTCCCCCCTTTAGTCCCGGTTCTTACACGAACCGGGACTCCTCATCACTGCTCAATTTATCCTCTAATCTCTAATCACCCCTCATCATTCCAAATCGTCTAACTTTCCGGACGGTCACCCATCCTCTCACTACTCCAGCCTGAGCACGCTTAACTTCCGGGTTTTATTCTCCCTCATTTCCAAGTCTGCACTTGTTGTTTTTCTCACAATATTAAGATGTCAATCCTATTAACCCTCAAGAATTTAGCTTCAGCATGAAGTGACACATTTCACTGTTTGAGTTTGAAACTATTGTTTTAAAAAACAATGATTATTTAGTAACACTAATATTTCTGGAATAATTAGTTTGACCATTGTTTGACCACTGTTTGACCACAGTTTGACCAGACTTGACCAAAATTCGAAAAAACTGAAATAATTATTTAGTAACACTAATATTCTAGAATAATTAGTTCGACCATTGTTTGACCACAGTTTGACCAGATTTGACCACATTTTTTCCAAATATAAAATTTGAAACTATATTTTTTTCTGTTACTAGTAAGTTTCCCACTAGTAAGTTTGAAATTTTTTGATTTTTTTTGCCTCTCCAGATCTTAAAAGCCCCGTAACTTTTTTTCTGTTAGGTTTTTGAGGATTTTGAAAATGTTTAACGGTGTTCCCGAGTTAAAATCGGATGTAACTTTCCGAGTAGATGATTTTTCATATAAAAAACTTTTTAATCATTTCCTTTT
>NC_057814.1:17818282-17825658 GCF_018294505.1 Triticum aestivum | reverse complement strand
GACTAAAGGTCTAACCTTTAGTCCCGGTTGGTGCCACCAACCGGTACTAATGGCCATCGCACCCTTTAGTCCCGGTTCGTGGCACCAACCGGGACTAAAGGGCCCAGGTGAACCGGGACTAATGCCTTAGCCGCATGAACCGGGACCAATGCTCACATTAGTCCCGGTTCGTGACTGAACCGGGACTAATGTGAATATTGCCCTGTGACGAAAGCCCTATTTTGTACTAGTGAGAGTATTTGTTTGTGTCGTTCGGATGTACGGTTTGAGAGCAGCCATCAGTTTAGTTTGCTGTCCCGAAATATATGTTCCTGGGTACAGTATTTTGATATGGGAGATTAGGCCCTGTTAGAGGTGGTATTAAAATAAAGTTACAACATGAAAATTTTAGAGGCTGTTCTGTAGATACTTAAACACATATCACTTGTTAGGTTTCGTTTGGTATATTAAATCCTATGAAATTATCAAAGTGGGCTGTACTATGTTGGACAGAATTTTATGTTTGGACTTGGGTGAATGTAATCAGACTTGTACTCTCAGATTTTGTCATAGTTGATGGTGTGAGGACTTATAATGTGATAAAGTATATACGTTGTTGCAACACCAAAATCAGTGAAATATATTGCCTTTTTTTTGCTGCCGATGACATCTCCTGGAATCTTTACTCCATAAAGTAAGGATTTAGATAACATCATATGTTCGGAGTTCAGTTCTTTTCTTATCTGAAACTAACATATTTTACAATGGGCATGATGGATGTTGCAGATTCATTGATGACAGCCAAGGGTTCATGCTCGGAAACGACTACATCTTGCTCCATGTTGTCGGCTCAGCTAGAGTCCTTAATCATGAGGAGATGGGACACGCCGATTGTTAGAGTACACTTGACAGGTGCATTTTGTGAAATTCTAGCCAAAAGATTGATAGCATGCTTGCCTGCTTGTTCTTTTCAGTTCAAATAAATGTTCCTTTTCTTGTTGAATCCAAAGTAGCTAGCGGAGATCAAGTGGAAAGGCTGTTGATTGTCCCAAAGTTCTTGGACCATTTAGTTTGAATAGCCAGTGAGGAATTAAGCATATATTTTCGGCATGAGCCCCTTTAAATTGCTAGATGAGAAGGAATCTTAACTTAATGGGTCTTGTGAATTGGAATATACCATTTAGTTGAACTGATGCAATTTGCGTACTAATAAGTTTTCACTTTCTCGACATGGGCGCAGGGGTGATCGACGCTGACTAGCGCGGCTGGTGGGTGTTGTGCTCTTCAACCACTCGGAGGCGGGCTTCTCCGTGAAGCCGGCCACATCGCGTAGATGATTGCCCAGGTGATTTCGACGCCGGAAGTCGCCGAGGTGGAGGACCTCGACGCCACCGTCCGGGAGGAGGGAGGATTCGGGTCCACCGGCATCTAAGCTCTGAGCCTTGGTAGATACATCTAGGGAAGTGGTCTGTTTAGGTTGGTGATGGAACACCAGGGAAGGCACCCACCTTTCGATGATGGTTGTGTGTGTCTGATGTTAAATGAAATCTTGAGAATGTTCTGTGACGTTGGTTGGGTTTGCACTGGACGTATTGCCATCCATGAATACTACATCTAACTTTTATTTTTTTAATTCCTAAATTGTTAGTAGTAGCATGGGAAATAAGTGAGCGCTACTAGTCACTACTAGGGAAAACCTTATACACAGAACATTAGCAGTAGCGCGGGCTAAAAACACACGCTGGTGCTAATTAGCAGCAGCGCGGTGTTGTAAACGGCGCTACAGATACAGTTATAGCAGTAGCGCGCCCGAGTACAAAAGCGCTACTACTAAAATTCCCACGGCTTAGCCGATAGGCTGCACATAGTAGTAGCGATCTTCGCCGAACCGCGCTACCGCTATTTGCTTTGTAGCAGCGCATTTACGCTGAGAGGCGCTACTGCTAAAGTAAATAAAATTAAATTGAAAGCAAATAGAAAAGTAAATGAAAATGAAAGAAATACAAAAAAGGTGAAAGGAAAAAATAAAATGTAAAGAAAAAATAAATGAAAAATGGGAAAAAAGAGAATGGTATAGCAGTAGCGCATATCCAGGAACGCGCTGTAGCTATGTTAGCAGTAACGCACTTCCTGGAACGCGCTACTGCTACTTCTGACTAAACAGCTCGATTCCGTTTTTCCCAACGGCCACTTCCCCCAAATCGCAACTCCTCCGCTGTCGCCCTCGCCCGTCGGCCGCCGCGCGCTCTCCCGTCGCTCTCCCGCCTCAACGTCGCCCCCGACCCCGGATTCGACGACGCCCCCGACCCCGACCTCAACGCCGCCCCCGACCCCGACCTCGACGCCGCCCTCCGCCGCGCGCCCGAGCCCCGACCCCGACCTCGACGCCGCCTGCCCCTCCCTCGCAGCAGTCACCGTAAGGCTCTGCCTCTCCTCTCCCCTACCCTCCTCTCTCTCTGCTAGGGCAATTTATATATGTGTTGATGCTGTGTTGATGTTCATATGAACCCTAGATTTGTTTAGGGCAGTAGGCATTTTTTAGCATTTAGGAAAAATGATTAGCAATTTTTTTAGGAAATTAGCTAGGGCAAATTTTTATGAAAATGCCTAAACAGTAATTTCATTTGCATATTGTTGTTATATGATATATGTCATTGATGTTCATTTGCATATTCCATTATTGAAGTGGTTCGATTGTGCCCAAGTGGCTTTGTTGTTTCCAGGAAATGAAGCCGAGTGGCCTATGTTTTGCCGGAATGTTGATTCATTTCCGTTCCGGCAAATTTCAGTTTCTCGATTTGTCCACTTTTTAGCAAAAGTCATGCCGAAATTTTCCGTGAATTTCGGCATGACTTGTGCTACAAACTAGGACATATCGAGTGCCCGGGATTTGCCGCCCCGGGAAGGAGTCAACGTTCCTGCAAAGCATAGGCCTTTTTTATGTCATTATTCATTTTATTAGGTATAGAATTAATTGACTATATTTAATCGTAAGAACTAGTTGAATTAATAGAACTAGTTGAACATGTCACACTTGTTGTTATTTTTTTAGTTAAAGCAATTTTTTGCGCATCGACGTCGACGATGCCTATCCCGCATCCTCGTCGTCGAGTCGGCGGAGGACACCTGCGTCACCAGATGGGCCATGTCCGGGACTGGGCTCCGCCGGGGTGGTACTGGGAGGCGCTACCTACCGGGGGGCGCAGGTTGGTGAGGAGCCAGCCTGTCGTTGACCCGAACCTTCTTTGGTGGCGGTCGCGTGGGCCAGTGACGGTCCAGAGGCTCGAGGACCTCGCGGAGGTGGTGCGTCACCGTGTCAGTGAGGAGGACGCGCACGTCCGTCGCTACTTGTTTGCGTTGGAGCACAGGTTCTCCAATACCTGGCAGGTTCTCCAGGGATCTCACTGGAGCTATGATCCTGTGATGGTTCCTTCTCTTTGGGTGTCCACTGCCCGCGCCGATACCCGTCGTGCCCTAGGGTTTTAGTTGTATTAGTGATGTTATATGTATGATACTATTCGGGATGTATTAGTGATAATATTCGACGATGTACGGACGCATGAGATGATTTACTTTTGCTTATTGAATGCATGCTAATTTGAATACTTATTTATTTTACGATTTGGTTTTGCTTATTGAATGCTCATGTCAATATGAGTCCTATAAGATATTTTGAGTATCCTGGAGTTGTCTTCGATCGATTTTCAATTAATGTTTCAACTATGAACATAGGAAATGTCTGACAACGAAAAGGATTTCGGTATTTGCAAATACTGCGAAGACGAGTGCGGCCTGTGCGACGGAATCTTCCTAGATGATGATAGGCGCTTCAGCATCAAGCTGGACGTGAACTTCGAAGTGGATACAGTAAGTCACGACGACAAATCTTTTTTCGTAATTAAGCATGATATCTGCTTCATTTGCTTCAACTTATAATTTAATTTTTTACTATTCTACTAGCGTATCCCCTGCCATGCAAGAGTTTTGGTCTTGGATAAGATAGGTTTCAGTCATACTATGGAGGTAAAGAAAGTTTACTTGAAGACCGAGCATGGTTATATTTTCCACGCAAAATTAAATTATACAACGCAGACGATTACACCTATTTTGGATGCAAAACTTGGCGAGCACTATGCAAGACTTATGCATTTGAGCCTGATATGGTTATCACCTTTGATATTCGTCCGGAAGATGATATTGAAGGTAATACCGACATCTGGGTCGATGTGCAGACGCCTCCAGTTATACCATTATGTGAGTTTCTCAACCATATTTATGTCTTTGATATTGTTTATTTAAAAATAGTTGACAACTAATTTCTATTGTCAGCTTATTTCGGTTCAAGCAAACATGTCCATCGCTTGGTAGACAGGACCTACTACTATCCCGGGGCTGAACTAAACTATGAGGAGCTAAGTCATTATGTTTCATGGCTTGAGGATCTTGATACTGTCAAGAAAAATTTTCTTCCTGCACTTAGAAATGTTAGTACTGAAAACGTGCGACCAATAGTGTCCATAATGAACTACGGTCACATCTATTTAGGAAAGATTGTAAGATTTTTACTATTTGTCCTCAGTGCATCTTTTGCATACATTATTTTTTAAGCTAAACTTCATTGCTAAGTATGTTACTATACGATGTTCTTCAACAGGGACTCCCGATGAATGTTGTGCCTCATGGGATCGAGATTAATGGTACCATGAGTATTGTTAGCTTACAGCCAAGATATCCTACAATGCACTTTAGTGCATTAAGGATTTCTAAGAGCGAGGAAGTCTTAATAGTGAAAGATTGGAGCAAATTTGTGATGGAGGAGCGCAGAGAAGTACTAGGGGGCAGCAATCAGAAACGCAGCCCACGATTAGGAGACAGGTTCATCTGCATGCTCCAACTTGATGAAGGAGGAGAGCTACACATGTTTTATGTTATTTTACCTGAGAGAGAGCAGCAGGAGTGATTAGCTAGCTAGAAATGAGTTTGAAGATGATGATGTGCTACACTATGACTATGATGATTAAATAGCTAGTATTGGTGGTAATGACTATGATGATCATTATTAGCTAGTGTTGGTGGTGATTAGATAGCTACCACATCTAGTGTTGGTGGTGATTAGCTAGCTAGAATGAGTTTGAAGATGGTGATGTGCTACACTATGACTATGGTGATTAAATAAATACTGTTGGTGGTAATGACTATGATGATGATTAAATAGCTTGTGCTGGCGGATTAGATTCAAGTGGAGGCAATATGTGGTGCACATCGAAAGTACTACTAGTCCAAACTAGATCAAGTTTGGATTAGTAGTATACTTTTGACATGCACCACATATTGCCTCCACTTGAACCTAATCCACCTTCATTTGACACACTGTTATAGACATAATGATATAAACCTCATAATTGGTATTGTACCAAAATTTATACAACGGCGTATAAATACACTAAAAATGAAAAAAAAAGTACTAGTAGCGATGGATAGTAAACACGCTACAACTAGCTGGATTAGCAGCAGCGCGGGATAGAACAAGCGCTGCCGCTATGTGTCTTAGCAGTAGCGCTTGTCGCACGCGCTACTGCTAAGTAATAGCTGTAGCGCCTTATTGGTAGCGCGGCTGCCCGCTCTACTAATGGGCATTAAACCTGCGCTAATACTAGGGTTTTCCCTAGTAATGAGTAGTTAGGTTAGTAGTAGCGTGGGAAATAAGTGAGTGCTACTAGTAGTTAGGTTAGTTAGTAGTAGCGCGGGTGCACCAGCGGTACTACTAACTCTTTAGTAGTAGCGCGGGTGCACCAGCGGTACTACTAACCATTTAGCTGTAGCGCGATAGTAGTAGCGCGGGCAGCCGCGCTACTAGTAGGCAATTTTCCAGCGCTACTACTAGCCTTTTTCCTAGTAATGTGGGCTGGCCCAGGTCGCCTCGTTTGCTCGCCCACGACACCTCGTTCGCTCGATTGTGGTTGACCGATCGACAATTGATTGGCTGGTCAACCATTAACCTTTGAAAAAAGAAACAAAATTTTGGGAAGAATCAAAAAATTCATGAATTGAAAAATGTCCATTAATTAAAGCTCACACACTTCAAAAAAATTTCATGAATTTTGAAAAATTCATCAAATTTGAAAAACAAAAGTTCAAAAAATTGAGAAAAAATCATTGATTTTGGAAGAAAGTTTGTCAAATTTGAAAAAAATCAATTTCGAGAGAAAGTTCATTGATTTTGAAACGAAATTAACAAATTTGTAAAAATGTTCATCAATTTTGAAAAAAATTAATCAATCTCAAAAAAATCACGAATCTAGAAAAAAAAGTTCACAATTTTTTTAAAATACGCATTTAGGAAAAAAGAAAAGAAAAGGAGAAAAGGGAAAAAAAATGAACAAAACATTCCAAGAAAACCCGAACAAGACCATTCCAAGAATTAATTAAAGAAAGACAAAAGAAAAAAGAAAGAAGAAAAGAAGGAAAAAGCTCTAAGTAAATACAAAAAGGTGAGGCGTCCGGGTGGTTAGTGCAGCGTGTACATGGAAGCAAGATCGGCGGTTCGACCAAGCGCCGGTGTGCAGTTTTTGGTCTCTTAAAACAGAAAAAGAATGAAGATGGGCCAGCCCACGCGGAGGAGAAGGTGTGCGTCTGATTGCGAAAATAGAAGGAATGGGCGCTTAAGGCGCCGTTTAGGAATTGTCGTTTACATATGGGTTACTCGTCGGAGAGCTAGAAGAAACCGCGACACGCATTGAGACGCAGCCGCGGGAGATCATGCGCATCCTTCTTCCTCGACGTCATCAGCCGCTGCAGACTCATCCTCACCGACGTAATACCTCCAAGCCCTACCTCGTCATGTCCTCTCTCCCTCCACCTCTCTCTCCCTTCCGTCCATCTTTCTCATCTGAAATTTCCTCCGAGTTCTTCTGCACTTCCGGCAATCCGGCCCGACCAAGCTTCCTCTATAACCCCATCAAATTTACCACGAGTCTCCCACATCTTCTCATAGCGGAACACCCTGGGAATCCAAGCCGAAAGCCCCGTAGGCCAACTCCAACAGGTGACCCCATTTGGTCGGCTCCTATCCATTTGGGTTGAAACAGACAAATGGGACGGCCCAACGCGCCGGAGCAAGACCAAATCTTGTCCACAGCGTATTCGTGTCGACCCCAAGTCCAGATCAAATATGGGTTGGATTTGCGTCAAACCGGACAATGGACGGACACACGCGCAGCTTCTCGTCATCCGCCCCAGTCCTGCATGCCAGCCCCCGACCACTTCCCACCACCTACATTTACGCCGCACGCGTGGGACATGCCCGCCTATCAGCCAGTAAACCGCCACCCAAGCGTGCGTCTTTTTAATGACGAAGCCGTGGACCGGTCGTCCACATCCTCGTCCCCACGGCATCT
>NC_057814.1:17806953-17818083 GCF_018294505.1 Triticum aestivum | reverse complement strand
CGACCAACCGTAGACCACGCCGCCGGGCAGCCATGGCCAAGCCGGGGAAGCACGACAGTAAGGCATCTTCTTCTTCAGGCCTACATGCCACCGCTGGCTTCACCATAGCTCGGCGCCGCCGGGACACGGATCCACCCATATGTGAAGGTGGAGGTGTGCTTGCGCTACTGGGATACCTCCACCCCGCTGTCATGGTCGGCGCCCACCTGCCGACCGACTGGCACATGAGCCCAGATCGGGTGCCAGTGTCGGCCATTCCGGCGACCGGCCGCACGCGGCTCCTCGAGATCAACCACCGTTGTGCCTTGTTGCCACCGAATCTCGTCGATGATCCCAGGTACACTGGCACGTCCTCAATTTGGGTCACTTCGTTCCGGGATGAGCATGACGTGCGCCAGCAGACCTTTTTTGTTGGCCATCCTAGCCTAGCGCAGTCACGTTCTAGGGCACCGTGTCCTCCAAGCCCCCCATCCGCGCTTTAGGGCACAACTGAGCGGACGCGCGCTCTCGCCGCGCTCGTCACCAGAGCCACATTAGCCCATGACGGTCAAGGAGAAGGAGGAACTGATGAGGAGGGTCATGACAGACTTAGTGATGGAGTTTGAGAACGCCCAGTGGGATGGCCTAGAGGTGCAGATCGCGCTTTCGGCCGCCGGGGATGTCGTCATCCCCGAGCTGGAGGAGGCAGACGACGTGGAACTCCGGTGGAACCCGGCGATGGCCGGCCAGCCCTGGTCGTGGACTTCGACCTTGCCATGCATGCCAGAGTTGGTGTCTGCGCCGGTCGTGTTGGTTGGCACCGACACATGATCACTGCTCCACGTGCCACCGCCTCCGCGCCCCTGCAGTGCAGTCGCCATACGTGCCACCAAGCCACCTGTGGCAGCCGCCTCCCTTCGTTGACCTTGGCGCGGACGAGGAAGATGACAGCCAAGACGATGGCGACGCCATGCAGTGAAGATGGCGGCGAAGGCTTGTCCTTTTTTTAAATAATTTTAAGTTTAAGTTTGATGCCTGATGAACAGCTCGGCCATGACTTTTGAACATTAATGTAATATATAGTTATCGTTTAAATTACCTTTTATCTTTTTTTCAATTTTAGTTTAAAACTGGACGCTTTTGCCAAATGCGACGGGTTATCGGGTGAGACGACCGGCGGATGATCACAAACGGATGCTTTGCCGACTCAAACGGACAAGATTCCGAACAAAGCGGACGTCTGTTGTTGCAGTTGGCCTTAAAACACACAGCCACATAGAGCAGGTAGGAATCTCTTACCCATGTTCGGCCCATTATCCGTGGACTAGGCCGGGCTGGCGTTATAACGGGAAGATGGAAATATCATCGAGGCTCTGAAGGCTGCGCTGCTCATCAGAGAGCTGGAAGAAACGGCGGCGCGCATGGAGCCGCAGCCGCTGGAGATCGATGCGCATCCTTCTTCCTCGGTGCCGGCGGCAGCTGCTTCCTCGTCCTCGTCGCTCACGTAATCCCCCAAACCCTACCTCGTCCCGTTTCTCTTCACGTGCCGATGTTGCATCAGACCCGCCTACATCTGCAAGAAGGGATTAAGGCATAGATGGATTCTTTCTGCTTATTCTCGAAGAAGAAAAGCAATCCAGATTGAGACTTTCCCTGCTTTAGATCTCCAACATTGTAGATAATAAGAGCATCTCCAGCAGCGCCACCAACAAGGACCCCAGGCGACTTTTTTCGGTCGCCGGCGTAAAAAAATCGGCCCAGTCGGGCCTCCAAGGGATCAATTTTCGCCGGCTCGGGTCAAAATTGGCGCCGGCGGATCCAACCCGAACCTGGCGTGCTGGGGGCGCTCTGGGCGCCGGGCGAATCGTTTTTGGCGCGAAAGAGCCGCGGGCCCTCCTTGCCAGCGACTCGTCTCGCTTCTCGCCGCTTCTTCGTTCTCATCGCCTCGTTTCCCGCGGCGAATCAATGCCAAAGCTGCCGCGCGCTGCCGCGCTGGTCAGCCTACGCCATTGATGCCTCACGGGCGGCGCAGTGAAGGCGTGACGACGCGCGTCCCCGCGCATGCTACGCGTAGACGCGGCGGCCACGCGTGCTCGCGGCGCCTCCGCCTATATAAGGCGACCCCAGCGCGCCGGTGGCACGCACAGAGTCTCCACCGCCGACGCGCCCTCTCTCCCCTTCCTCCCTCTCCCCTCGCCGTCCCAGTTCAAAGAAATGGCCGAACGATTCCCAGGCGACGGCGCGGCTCGCCGCGACGGCTTCGGCCGCCGCCACCTTCACGAGGACAAAACTCGGCTCCTCTTCGAGGCCGAGTACCCGGTCCCGCCGGACATGCGGGTGCCCGGGGCGTGGAGAATCAGCGCCTGCGGGGTCCCGGTGCCACCACCACCCACCGGGGCGGCGCAGCGTGCGGAGATCGCGCGTATCCGCGCCTCCCTGCCGCGGGCGGTGAGGGAGGGACCGCGCTACGTCCCCGACAGCCCGCTCTGGGAGCCGTACTTCCGCCGCCGTCACGTCGAGCAGCTCGAGGCCACCAACGGCGTCGTGCCCTCCGGCAGGCTCAACTCCAAGGGGCGGCGTCGACGGTGGGGCGTGCCCGGCCGCACGCTGGAGGCCGTCCTCGAGTACATCGAGGGCGGCAACACGCCGAGGCTGGAGTACCCCGAGCCCCCGTCCTTCTCTCGCCGCCATGGGAGCTCGTGGACGCCGAGGCGCATGGACCCCGGGGTGTCCTCCTCCTCGTCCGGTCGGTCGACCGGCTCTCCCTGCCTCCGCCCCGTCAAGCCGGAGCCCCAGGACACGCCTGTCAGCCGGCGCACCTGCAGCTCCGGTGTCCGCATCGCCGACTCCACCCCCGCCTCTGGCCGCCTCGTCCTCGTCGCGCCCAAACCGGAGCCCAGCCTCCCCCCGGAGTACGAGGAGCTAGCCCGGCGCGGCTTCTCCGACGAGGACGCCCTACGGTGGGCGTGCGACGACTACCTCCGCGACGAGATGGTCCGGCAGCGCCGGGCCCTGGAGGAGATCGCCGCCCGCAAGCGTGGGCGCGAGGACGAGCACGGCGTCGTGATCCTCGACAGCGACGACGACGAGGACGCCGCCGGACCGTCCAACCCGCCGCGCCAACCGGGGGAGGGTTGCAGCAGGGACGGCGGCCGCGGCGGAGGCGACGACGACGGCGGCGGCGACTACACGCGGTTCTACAGCCTCCTCGGCTTGTAGAATGGCGACGAGCGGCGAGGCGAGAGAGACGGCAGGCCAAGTAGTGTTTTTTTTTGTAAAATATTTTAAATATGTATGAACTCTCGCCGTGTTTGGTTGAATTTGGTTTGAACTTGCCGAAATATGTATGAACTCGCCGAAAATGGTTGAATTTGCGCCATGTTTGTGCCGCAATTTAATTTTCACAAAAATCCGTGGGCGCCGCGACTGGGTGGCATCACGCCCCCAGCGCGCGTTTTGCGCCGGTGCGCCCCCAGGGGCGATTTTTAGCGCCTCCTGGGGGGCCAACGGCTGGAGATGCTCTAATAGAGTGTGTCTGTCAGTAATTGCCAATTTGCTAGGAAAATCATATGTGCTCTGCTTTTATTTTTCTGTCAGCATCGATACTTGCCAGATACAGTATTTGTTTGAGAAATGCTAGGCAATTGTGATGTGTAGTCTGTATGAACCAAGATCTACATGAAACTTCAACAGCCCGTCAATCTAGCCCATAAAATTTATATGCTTTCGTCATTGTTGATCTTGTTATGAACAAATAGGGAGCGACAACTCAATGCGATTAGTACCTTTGTTCAGTTCAGTGTATGATGGGAACGTAGTGTGGCGTTGATGTCCTAACGACACGCACTAGAATCTTGGCAATTCCTCTACAGTTAAGTTATACCTTGTTTACATGCCTAACCTTTTTCTTGAATAGGGAGCGCCATCGTGCAAATAATGGCCAACATGACATGTTCTGCTTCCGTCTCCTCATTCTTTGCTTCATCTCGGCCGCAAGGATGGGCAGAGCTCCCGGACGACCTGCTCCGACCCGTTGTCGTTCCGCGACCTCCTTGCCTTCGGTACCACTTGTCGTCATTGGTGTGATCTCTTCTCAGCACACAGGTCCTCTGTCCAGCCTCTGCTTCTCCACCCCAATCTCCGTACCGACGGTGGACAGACTCTCTCGCATAACTGTTGGACCTTATTCCACAAATGCACATGGAGATTGGCTGACCCTGCTGCCACCTCATCTTCTCGCAGTTTTCTTTCCTTGAGTGACCTCAGAAGCATGACCTTTCTGCGCTGCTCCTACGGTCAGCTCATCTTCTACCACAACAATGGGTTCCATATTGTTAACCCATTCAGTGGCGCTAAGGTTGGTCCTCCTTCCCTCCGGTCAGTTCCCTTCACTTGTATCAGCTATGTCACCTTAACTGCTCCTGTTGCATCTGCTGACTCGCATCTCCTTGTCGGTGCTGGAGCCTATCTGTTCTTGTGGCGCATCGGGGGCGACTCTTGGACAAAACACAGTCCTAAAGTTGGTCGTTTTTCGATTGAACAAAATGTGGCCTTCAAGGGCAAGACATATATGCCCTAGGGTCTTTCGGGTGGTTCTACATCATTCACTTGTCACCCAGTCTCATTATTCAGAAGTTTAAAGTTGTGTTTCAGGAAGATAAAACCTTGGGCTGCAGTCCAACTATGGAAAAAATGTTATTACCGTTCGACATGTTTGCAGCTCTTCAACACTGGAAGACGGTACCTGAAATTGGAGTCAACCTGGGTCTTTCCCGCGAGTTTCCTCGTTCCGGCCCGCGATGATCTTACGGCTGTGAGTGTGGTTGGTGATTAGCTTCTGATACAGCTTTGGTGGGAGGATTCTACAATGTTGCAGTCGCGGGATGAGTAGTTCACTGAATGTTCGTTTCGAAATTTGTATTACAAACAGAAGTGTAGATTAAGCTATCAGATTATGTACTTTCCTCTTTTTTTCCACGGCAAATACAAGGGACCCATATGTTTTATTTCTCATTTGTTACAGATTGTGGAGTTTTCTTGTACCTGGGCACTTGATAACATGGGCTAGGTCTGTAACTTCCCGTTGATTATTCACGTGATGTGCTTGAGCATATGACAGTCTCATTGGGTGGAAATGTGAATATTGAGAACATAACTTGGGTAGAGCTACAATTTTTTAACTGAACATTGTACGCCATTTTGGGCTGGAGAATTGCAAGGTCACCAAGAATTAGAGTGAGGATGCAAGTCCATAGCATCAGGTTAATATAAACTGCAAGTTCAGTCAACAAACATATAAGCAGCATATGTGCATTCAGCACAAATTTTATATTTCGCACAAACAAAAACTAGGCAGACAGAGTGTTCGACAACCAAACAGATCTACATTTGAACATAGCTTCAGGAAACAGCTCTGTGTGCATTTGATTATCTCTGTTTAAAAGGAGATCAAGCTACAAATAGATGTATAGACCAAACAAAGCACATAACTAAAATAAAAGCCCAGGCACATCTGACATGGTGCACACAAAAAAATGCTGAAGAGTGATATGAAAACCCAAGAAGCTAGTATTGTTTCAAGATGCAAACCCTTGTCTCTTGTATGCAAAACGGGAGTAATTAACAAGGTTCAGCGAAAACAGCAACATGTAGCACAAGTTTTGCCTCCAGGAATGTACACTGGGTGGCAAACAGAGATTATTACAAATTTTGATGTACTCCATTAAAGGAGCTGAAACTAGAAGGAACATAGCGACAAGAAGTCCCCAAGTGCAGCCAACGACAACAATACAACCGCGCACTGCAATGACACAATCTCATACCCAAGTTGCAAAGGATGTTGGACTGCGAGCAAGATAAGCATTGATCGTCGCAAAACAAGGTTCTGGCTCCAACTCCTCATTTTGGTTGCCATCTACTGGGTATGAAAATACTCGAGCGTTTTCATCCAGCTGATAGACAAGGCCACCCCTTAAACCCATTCTCTCTGGGTTCACTAAGAGTCGTGGCTGTCCAGTACGTTTCTTGCCAAAGAAGAACGCCCACTTCTTCAAGCCTCCCTCTTCCACGCTCACATACTTTGCAGGTTCAGTTGAGAAGTCAATGGAGAAGGCTTCCCCATTACGACCAAGTAGGAGAAGTGTGTCTTCACAAGCCACTAAATTTCCAGAAACCACGTACAGGTCCATATAATCTCTGCAATCAACTCTTAGTACCTCAACATGAAACTGAGGTGCCAAATGCACGGTGTATAGTTTTTGACGCATCCTCATAATGACCCGGCCTTTGAAGGACACCATCTCCTTGATCAAATGTGCATTTAGAAAATCACAGTGCAACCAAGAGGGGCTCCCAACTCGCCAAGCGTACAGGCAGTGCGGGCTGCTGACAAATAGATATGAATCTGGTGATGCCTCTGGAGATATGAAGGTTATGTGGCATAGTTGACTCAGTGGGAAAGGTGGAGCTGCAACCGTAGTGCCAATGAGCACGTCCATAATGACAAGGGATCTGTCGTAGCAGAAAATCGCATGACCATAAGAACATTTGACGACTGCCATTTTGTCCAAAATACTTGGAGGGGTCAAGCGACACAACGGAGTACTTGGATATACAGGATCAATGAGCTCCCATGTGTTTCCAATGTTAGAGCCAGCTGAGCTTGTCTGGTCGGCACAGTTCCGGAAAATAACAGGTGGGAAGAGCTCGCCTAAGGTAGATTTGATTGACATGAATGCGGCATACCAGCTAGGACAGGTGGCGATGAATGCAAGAAGGTCACGAGTTGAACCAAACAGGACAATGATGGAGTGCAATAATCCATGTGGTAGGTCTGCCCAGCCTTCGGGTCCAAACATGACACGGTGCACGGAGATGGGGCTGTTGGAGCTCCGGTTGATGTTTTGCATGATATCAGCTTCAAATTCTGCATTAATGATCATGAAAGGACAACAATTTTAGCAATGGACTTGAGTTAACTATATAATATAAATTGCTATCACTATTTTAATTCACTTGGTACTACTACAGCTATGATAATTATACAAACACAATAGAAATGTCTGTAGAAACTATAAACATAATACACAATAGAGTAAAGACTATAGTATTGCCATCGAAATGTGCATTGGCCTCAAGAAAATTCGATCATGATAAAATTCATCAACGTTTGAAAAGAAAAGGCAAGTTCTGTATTTCTCTTTCCACCGAATGTTATTTATATGTGTTGCGCAACAGGTTTGGCTCTTGTCTCCACCTCGGTTCCGGGCCCGTAGATACGCGATAACTTTCATCAACATTTGAAATTAAAAAGTGCAAGCAATATTGAAATTCTAAGATTGTTCTACACTGATAGTGGTAAACCCTTGAACTATTTCATATTTTTCATATAGTATAAACACAACAGGATCGCACATCCACCAACAACACATACACTCAGATCCCCAAATCATCCATGGCAGAGTCAGGCTAACAAGAACAAAAGTGTGATGAGCGCGTCAGAGGAGGTCGGCCCCAATGGGGGTGATGGCGGGCCAAGGAAGATGATCTTGGGCAGCCTTGCGCGGTGGAGAACTCTATCTGACCGTGGACCATGGCACCGGTCAGCGAATATATATACTCGGCCAACCCACGAGACCATGTCCTACATGGAAATTGACTTAACCTAGATCACATCGTATACTACATATTTGGACTCAAGCTTGACTCAAACACGTGAACTCCTACTAGTACATGTACATGACTTTGGTTAGTCTCCAAAGAACTAAAGCCACGTGACATGCAAGCGCCAACTACATCATGTTCCAAACAAAACAATTAAGATTATGCTAACACTAGCGTGAGCCCCTGCACCACCAATGATTGTCATGGGTTCCCAACTCCAGCAGGAGGTGGGGAAGGTCTCGTCCATGATACCGACAATCACTCCAAAACTGCTTGTATGTACAAATCAGAGCAAGGGGGTAGAACTCAACATCAACTTGGTTCCTTCCCTTGTCGGGGCTGAACATGGAGGGCGGAGGTGATTCAAGGCCAGGCCTCCTCCATGAGTCCGGCAGCCAGCAAGGAAAATGAAGTGGGCGAAGTCAACCTCAACAAGGCTCCTCCCCTACCCCCTGGAGCCGGTAACATGAAAGCCAAGCACCACAAAGATAAGAATAGCCTCAAGGGTAAGCCAAGGAAGTAAGTTGATCAACCCCTGGTGAACACCGAGGCGGTGTTGGGTAAATGCATGGGATGTGACAGTGAGTCTGGTAGTGAGTTTGTGGCGACACCTAGTTACAAGGGTCCTGGTCTGAACAAGAAGGCATGAGGTGAGGGTAATGGAGGTGGCATGAGCAACATAGGTGTGTTAGGCGGTAAGGAAGCTATCGGCCCATGGGTTGTCGATGAATGACATGTGATAAGGAAGGCACCTACGAGGAGAAATGAGTCACCTGATCTAGAACTGTTGGGGCCTCGGGCAGTCTCGGATAGTTGAAGAGCTAGTCTGCCTCGTGCACGCATATACCACTTGATGATTGTTTTACTTTCTGAAACTCAGCAATGTGAAAAGAGTTTCAATAATCTTAGGTGGATGCTAGGCTGCCAGAATTGTATTGTTCATGATGGTAAGGGCAAGGGTGCCTTGTGTTGTTCTGAGATGAATGAACTAAAATAAAAAAGACTGCCATATGACCTGAGGTACATCGATGTCTTAATTCATGATGATTCCCATGGCCCGAAGTATCGGGCTACATGGTGAACCTAAGGAGTAAGGAAGGCGTCACATCTGGAGTTTACTCAAAAGAATAAATCCAGATGCTCATGAACACTTGTTGATGATAGGTGATTTTTGTGAGACGATGTGGCAGTATGAGCACTTCTCAGTAGCTTGGATATCCGAGAGAAAAATACAATTTCAGAGAAGCCTTGTTCTAGTGTGATCTTCATCATTGGGGCTATAAGGGGCCATCCTGGACATACGATAATAAACCGTATGGCAAAAGCAATGTGACTGTCGGGTTGAAAGTGCAGTTGCATCGTTGTGTTGGTGTGATTTATTCAGAGTGAACAGCGGTACACACATATGCTCCAACCACTTTCCTCTATGGCTGCAATACGGAGACAGACCAAGGTGCATAGCAACGTGAAATCCTTCCAGTATGAGTAGATATGGGAAAGAGTACTGTCGCTGGAGGGAACTACTGAAGTCCCTAGACGATGACTGCACTAAGCTGGGAGTGCTGCAACAGGATGTTTAGTCCTGGACATGAAAGATTTTGGGTCCATGATAAGGACTACTCACTGGCTGAGAAGGAATATTATAGTCACATACTGAATGCACCATCTTATTGGGTTGCAGATGGTTGGGAAAGCATCTTAAGAAAGCAGGTCTTGGAGGGGAGGTTAATGCCTATCAAAATTGTTGGGGGAGCCTCGGTGTCTCTAAACTAATGTTTGTTGATGACGACCTTTTGTTCTTCAAGGCCGTAGGAAGAGAGGTGAGGGTAGTGAAGGACACTCCAAATCTATTTCAAAGGTGTACATGATAGCTTCTTAGCCCAGCTAAATGCTCTTTATTATTTAGTGAACACTGCCCGCCCCATGTCCAATAAGAGATAAAGGTCACCCTTGGTGTTGTGGCTTCCACTTTCCGAGAGTAAATATTTGGGTTTACCAACCCCAGAAGGTAGGATGTTTGCCTAGAATTTCAGTCGATCATGGAAAGGTTCACAAAAGTGTGCAAGGATTGGATTGAAAAGTATATGGCACATGCAGCTAAAGAGGTCTTGATCAAGTAAGTGGTTCAAGCGCTTCCCACTTACTTCTTTGGATTGTTCAAATGTCCTTGGGCTTTTGTGATAAGTATGAAAAATTTATCTAGGACTTTAGGTGGGGCGATGAGTAAGAACATCACAAGTCCATTGGCTCTCCTGGTACCAACTGGTAAAACAAAAGAGAGGAGGTGTTCTGGGATTCTAGGATATGCATATGTTTAACCAAACTCTCTTGGCAAGGCAAGGGTGGAGACTGATTCACAAGCCAGATAGTTTATGTTCCAGAGTCTTGAAATCAGAATATTATCCTCGTGTGGATATTCTGGACATGGTCATTTCCTCGTATGCATCGTCGGCTCGGAGTTAAGATACTCAAGGAAGGCATCATCTGGCGTATATTGAATGGACGAAAAATCCAGATTCAGAGAGACAACTGGATTTTGAGACAGTATGGCCTCAGGTTGCCAAATTTGCTAGAAACTCAAGGTTGAGGTGGGTTAACCAGTTGATTGTCTCGATAAAAATGAATGGAATATTAACCTTGTCCTTAGGCTATTTTCTGATTTTGACTAGAGGAGATATTTCGCATAAATCACCCTTCTACGTGATGGATGACTTGCTTATAAACTGGCCACCCAACTCAAATTCAGGTACAGTTCCCCTGCTTCTAGCTCTTCAAGTGCGACATATAATTGGAGTATTTGGGATGTGATTTGGAGAGCTAAGGTTCCACAGAAGGTTAAGGTCTTTGGCTGGAGGTTGCTACTGGCTCACTGGCTACACAATTGTGTACATTTATAAAGGCTCTGAGTGTAACACCATTTGTGCTATTTCTGGTAACAATGTGGAGCATGAATTCCAATCTCCACAGAGGCTTTGAGATGTTGGCTAGTGTCCCATCAATACTTCTTTTTTGAGGGAATTGATGTCCCATCAATACATAATGCCCCCGTCTAATGATTGCAATCAGTCTATGGTAATATACAAGTCTAGTGTTTTCCCTCAATAAAATAAAATATACACAACTCGAAGATCACCTAATTTTTACCTTAATTTTTCTAGAAATAAACAGGGGCGAGTTCTTCCCCTACCTTCTTTGATGTTGACAGCGGAGGGCGAAGTGGAGGCAACAACTACCTTCTCCGATGCCAGTTGTGGTAAGACGTGGCCATCGGAGATAGTATGCTGCTTTCCTCCATCGCCAATCATCATGTTGGCTACAGATCTGGGGGAAACAGACGCCTTCGACTGTGGTGACTCCAAATCTGGATGCGGCTGGTCGCCCACACCTAGGATTCTAGATCTGGACGGAAACACAGTAGTACCCCACGCGGTTGTCTCAACGCATCGTCACCGCTCAACCGTGGGCGGTTCTAGCGCAGTCGGTGTGGAT
>NC_057814.1:17786295-17806604 GCF_018294505.1 Triticum aestivum | reverse complement strand
CGAGTGATTTTTCTTGCTTTTGGCAACTTTATACCTTACTCACATTAGATGAACAAACTCTATTACTAAGAAAAGAGGGAGGCTAGATTGTGCATACTTGCGAACCGTGTACTCGCTTTTCGACTAGTTGTAGTTTTCGGTTTGGGAAAGGGTGCAGTACCTTCTTGTTCCCATTAGAAGATTTGGTGAAGGCTTAATAAGAAATTAGGGAAGGCCCACCCTGAAATTCAACAGGAGAAGAGATTAGGTGGAGGCTTAATAGGAAATTAGGGAGCTCCCATCATGAAATTCTGGGGCGGATAGATTAGGTGGAGGCTTAATAGGAAGTTAGCAAGGGCCCTCCCTACTAATTCAGGGGAGTTTACCTGTAGATTATTTTGTGGTCCTGCATACCACAATAAGACCTCTCGTCCTCTCGTTTAAATTGCTCCGCCCTCTCCCACGTGGTGGGCCCACTTCTCACCTTGCCACTCCCAAAAAAGCGTGTCAGCTGAGAGTTGTGCGTGTTGGTCAGTTTGCTCGCTGGAGCGAGCTAGCAAACGCCCGTGTGTCAATGTGAGGTGCTCCCAACTGGCAAGGAGACGAATGACATCATGCAACATGCTCCGGCCGGCCATGATTCCTGTATACAAATAGTGAACCATCAGATGCCAATGCCCTTGCCTTGCTGACTGGACACCCGCGGCTCCAGTCCCAGACACAGGATGTCAGCGTGAGGTACTCCATGTCCTCCTAGAATTCTTTTAGCTCTTCGCCCATATTTTTATTCCTGTTTCTCCTTGTCAACCAAGACCCCTCTACTGAATTTCCCTTTGGCTTGAGAATGACGGTTGTGACCTCCATAACGATGCAACACTCTGTCACCCGACCTCTCCTCTTTGTCCTATGTGTCCTCCTTGCCGATGATAGCAAAGTGGACAACCCCAACGACGGTGATATCCGCTCGATGCCAAGGACAGGCGCCGCATGTAAGGGAATATCTGTGATCCGACACCCACAACACAATCCATAAGGATGCGTTTTCTTCCCATTGAAACCTTCTCTCCTAGCCGAAGATTGGGCCCCCTCGATCTTCTCGTCGGCATCCGCAGATGCAACTATCCTAATGGTCTATTAAGACTGAGTACAACGGAGCACCATTCAGATATGCCGCCAAGAAAGGCGATGGAGAAGCTTGTTGACCATTGCGCGTGCATGGGAGGGGGAGGGGGCAACCCAGTTTAGTAAACTGTAATAACAAGTTGTAGTGTTCATCACAATTATTGCATAAACATCTTTGATTAATTATAAAAAGATGATAATTCAAAACATCATATAAAATGCTATAAAACACACTCAAATAATCAATGCACTGGTAAAATCTCTAAAAAAATACTAAAATATTTAGCATAGTTTCCTTAGGGGGCGGCCCTCTCATTTAACTAGGCAGGCAAACCCAAGGAGCAAACACTCGTGAGATATGTAAGCATTTTCTAGTGAAAAAATAATAATGTTACCAACTAAAGAAAAAAGAAGCATGCATATAGAACACATGGGCAACGATGTACATCTGATCTTTTCAAAGGTATATGGAGGGGCACAAATATCAACATAGAATATGGAGTGAGTGGATCAAAGTTGACTGGGAGCAGAATCAATATCCGCAACATCGCATCTTTCAAAGGTTCCAAATACTCGCTGGCGTCACTAGTAACAAGTGTATCTGAATTATCATCTGGAAACAACAAAAGTTATCCAAAGATTCGTTTTCTGGGCGGTATTAACAGTGTCGGGTTCATCGAGAGATAACGAATCATGTTCATCTATGTTGAGTGTATTGATTCATTAGAAAACATAAGATAGACTAAGATTTCTCATGCCTTCTAACTTGTACTTCTATATATATATGCCCACGAGGCTCAAGCAATACAACAACTATTTCACCAAACCTCTCTTTTCCTTCTAACATGGTATCAGCCTAACCGATCCAAACCCTAGCCGTAGCCATCGCTTCCGCTCCGCGCGCCGCCCCCGGGGCGGTCGGCCTTCATGACCGCCGCCGGGGGCCGCGCCGCCCATACCTAGGGTTCGTCCGCCGGTCCTGTTGACTGGCTGCCCTAGAGAGTCTTTTTCCCGATCTCTTGATCCGGGTTTTCTCTCTCCCGCCTGTCACCTTAATCGGCGTTTTCTTTTTGGTTTTCCGATCTATAATTGATCGGTTTGCGTCGCCGCCCGCCATTGTCAACCCCATGCGCCTCTACTCCGACACCGGCGCGACCGGCAGGCTCTTCACCGACCCGGCGGCCTCGCGCGACAGACGGCCCCTCATAGCCGTCGTCCGTGCACCGGCCCGCTCGTCGATCTACGCCGGCTGTCACCGCCTTCTTCGACCGGGACACCTGCATCGCCCCACCCAGTGGCCTCGCGCCATGCGGCGGCCCATTATAGCCGCCGTCCACGCGCCGGCCCGTCCATCGATCCACGCCACCCGTCTCCACCGCGTTTGCATGGCGGCCCTACAGACTCCCTCGGCGGCCTCGTGCCCTGCTGCGCCGGGCCGGCTATGTCAAGCTCGTCGGCTGCCTCAAGCTCGGGCGCCGCTGCTCCGTTGGTCATTCTGGCCTCGCTGCCCGGGCGCCAGCACTGCTTTGGCAGCCCGGGTGCCGGTGCTGACGCGCTCGTTCGCACGTCGTCCCACGATGTCTATCGTCTCCGGCTTCATTTTGGACTCCACCGCCACCCCACCTCCACCGAGCGGCGTCCCCGACCTCGCGCGCGATCGGCTTGATCACCTGCTCGCCGCCGTGATCTGCCCCATCTACGTCGCGCGACCGACCTGTCCCGTCGGTGGCGCGCGCCTCCGCAGGTCCCGTGAAGATCGTCTCGAGTAGCACGCGCCTGTCCGCCGATCGAGCATCGGGCTGCCGCCGCGTCGCCCCGTCGGGCCGCAGCGCCGCCGCCCTGTGGTTCTCCTCGCGGCTGCATCGACTCGTGCGTTGCCCCTTCGATCCGTAGTGCCGCGATACGCGGTCCCCGCCGCCGGCCCCATCGGTCGGTAGCGTCGCGGCCCGCGGTCCCTGCCGCCACGCCGAGGTCTTCCCGCCGTTGCACTGACCTGCCTGCCGCCGCTGCGTCGCCCCTTCGGACAGTTGCACCGCGGCCCGTGGTCTGCTCTGCCGTCACCGCGCATCGACCTCTCATGGTATGCGCCGCGCCGTCTTCCTTGACGCGAGAACGCCACCGTCCGCGCCGCTCTTTGTCACGCTGTCAGGGTTCTTCGCCTACTTCGAGCACCGTCGCCGCACTCCTAACACAGCCGCCGTCGCCGCACTCCTACAGCCGCCGCCTGTCCACCCCGTTCGTCTTTGTCCAGCACCAGCCCGTCGTCAGCATCGCCGTCATCTACCCCAACTACTTCATCTACTTCGACCACCGTTGGTGACATCGGCCCCGCGCCGATGGACGTCGCAATCGTTGTCGAGTTCTTCTCTGTTGGCCCCTCCGAATTCTTCGACATGCCGTACAGCTCGAGCAGGTCCCTCATCTATGCATGCCCAGTGCTGGCAACACCGATGCATGCCTTCGTCCACGACGTGTTCCCGGGCCTGGCAAGCCTGGTGTGGCACTTCGTCAACTTCGTCTTCGACCATCTACGCATGCCCGGTGCTGGCAACACCGACGCGTGCCTTCCTCTACGATGTGTTCCCGGGTTTGGCAACCCCGACGCGACGCCTCGCCAACAACATCTTCTTCACGGCGCACCACTACTTCGACACCACTGCGCCCATGCTAACTCGGCGCCCCCTTGCGCCCACGGCTCCATGGCGACTTCCTCGACACCGGTTACCCCGACTCGACATCGACCACAGAATTCTTCGCACGGCTCCCTTGACCACGGCTACACCATCATACGCTCTCGGCTATATCGACAAACGGCACAAAAGGCTACCGCCTTGCTTGAGCAACCTCATCGGTTTCTACTCCAGCCACGACTTCCGCGATGCATCGACCGTTACGACGGGGGGAGGGGGGTGCCCGTCAGCTTGCTTTCGGATTCTTCTCCAGTCTTACCGTCTGCGTCGCTACCGTTGTGACTGCGAGGGGTTGTTGAGTATATTGATTCATTAGGAAACGTAAGATAAACTAGGATTTGTCCTGCCTTGTCTTGTACTCCAAGTTAGTCATTGTACTCCTATATATATGCCCACGAGGCTCAAGCAATACAACAACTATTCCACCAAACCTCTCTCTCCCTTCTAGCAATCTAGAGCGTTCTCATCCTCCCGCGGCATGGTGACATCTAGGTTTTGCAGGACAAAGCGGGACGCCGAGCTAGAACTTAACCCCAGGAAAACGAGACCATGCCGTGAAACTCGAATATTGTCCGCCGAAGGCTGCAACAGTCAGCTTGAGCCTTGAGGCCACACCGAGGGATGTTCTCCTTTCTCGGTCCGGATATCCTCGCTCTGCTTCTTCCCGAAACCATTGCTTCTCCATGTTTGATCGAAATTATGTGAGTGTTGCTCTTTCCTGAGAACTGTCCCTCTCGCTCATTGGGCCCAAGAGAGACGATTTACTCCGGAACATGCAACCACCGTGTGATGTGGAGCACGCACAAAAACTGAACCACAGAAATGGAGAACGTTTTATGGGTGGTTGGCACTTCTAAGTAAGCCAGGTTGAGCAACGAGTAGCAAGCAAGTCGTTGTAGTATAGTGGTAAGTATTCCCGTCTGTCACGCGGGTGACACGGTTTTGATCCCCGGCAACGGCGCCTTTTTTTTTGCCTGCTCATGTCGGATTGGGCCCGTTAATTCCTACGGCCCCATCCATTTCGGCCTGCTGAGAGCCCGCTCCTCCTGGCCGAGAGGCCTGCTCAGAGCTTGCCTGGCCCGTCCGGGTCTATTTACCGTATGCACCCTGGAAAAGTAACATGTTCGCTCTAGAGCCCTGCCCGAACCAACCAATCCTCTTTCTAAAACCCTGGCGTGTATGCAGGAACGTGGGTGCCCGAACAAGCCTATGCATGCATTGCGCTTGGTCCTTTTGTAAATATCTTTTTGCTCTTTTATCAAAACTAGCTGAGTGCTCGTGCGTTGTCACGGAACATAAATTTGGGTGTCACTCAGCATTGTTATTCACCGCCAACGCTGATCCAACCTTGCTAGTTGCTCACTGTTATCAACGAACCCACGATAAGCCCTCTTGTAACCTGGATAACCCTTCCTTAATGCGCCCACCTCACAAAATAGTGTGATACCTTCTTCTCTATACAATGTACTCCCTTTGTTACAAACAAGGTCGAACCATCACGACATTCGATCCTCCTATAATAATAGAGATATGGTACGCCATTGGTGTACTCTCAAAAAAAAGCCTGTCATGTATTTAAGACCTACATGTATGCAATTATTGATTGAAGAAGAAGGGCACCCGTTTTGCGGCATCTTGAAAAGCCACAGCAGACACGATGCCTAGAAACATTCTCTCTCCTACCCTAAAACCATTTTAGAGCACCAAAAATTTACATCATCTATTGAAAGATTCTTATGCACAGTCAGATATCTATCGGCGCTGCACTGTGCCGCTGGTTGCTGGCGGACATGGTGTGCATGGCGGTTGTTATGTCATAGAATAAATTTCACCTTTTGGTTTCTTTGGATTTTTCTTGAGATTTATCTTTTTCCAGTTTTCTTCTCTGGATTTAATTCTAGAAAAAAAATCACCTTTTTTTCTTGGCCCAATGTTGTCAGAGTTAAATCTGGCACATCCCTCGGTAGGTTATCCTAGATAGACGACAAGTTCAAGGGCTCAAGGCTTTGTGCATGACAGTTACAATTAGGCTGATCTGATGAATCTAAAGTACAACATCATAAAGTAATATGAGCAAATGAGCACTGACAATTTTGTGGACGATTCAGACAAGCCTTGAGCCCTTGACTGTACTTGCTATCAACTGTACCAGCATGATTACTCCCTCCGTCCCATAACGCTCTTAGAGCAAGGTTAATAGAAGAGCCGGCAACGGGCTCTATATGAATGCCAGGTCACTTGTAGCCACCAAGAAAGAACTCTCGTATAACAAAGCAGGTTGTAGGCATTAGCTATAGTAATTAATGTCTACATGCATGGCAGAGAGAAAAATGCAATTGATTGGAGAGGAGGAAGCTGCGCTAGCTTTAAGCCCTTGCATGCAGTTTTTTTGTCTCGAGCCTTGCGCTACAGCCGGCGACTCACGGAGCGCTCGCTCCCTTCTCTCTTCTGTCTTCTCTTCCCTCCAGCTGGACTTTGTCTGAGGTGGAACGGCTTGTAGCCAGCTGACTAGGCACTATTATACTTGCTCTTAGTCTTGTCATTGCAAGGGTGGCTCCTAACTACACGCTACAACCTGACGAAGGCCAGATGTTTTCCATTAGACATGCAGCTCCTGACTGAGCCGGCCATTGTAGCGATCTGGCCACGAGTCGGCTTATTGTAGTGACTTTACTGCAGCGGTTTGCACTACCAGAATAACTGACGATGCCGACGGCCGAACCTATGCCGACGGCCTCCGTCGGCATAGATTGTCCTATCCCGACGGCCCAGCCCAAGCCGTCGGCATAGAAAAGCCGTCGGCGTATATTCATTTATGTCGGCATAGAAAAGCTCAGCCGTCGGCGTCGCGAGAAATATGCCTACGGCGGCCGTCGGCATAGAATGTGGGCCCGGTTACCTGGGCGGAAACGGCCTTTTGACGGCGTCAGTCTACGCCGACGGGCTAACGGTGGCCGTCGGCATAGCCCCCACGTCATCGATCCGCGTCGCCCGCCACGTCATCGATCCGCGTCGCTCGCCGGTCCGTGGGGTGACAAATCTATGCCGACGGCCTGGCCGTCGGCATAGGCCTGGCCCAAGGATGTTGCCACGTCATCGATCCCCGCCCTTTGCCACGTCATCGATCCGTGGCCGTGTGCGCAGGTATGGCGACGGCTTGGGCAAGGCCGTCGGCATACCTCTATTTTTTTATATTATTTATTTTTTCCTGTTTTTTACAACATAAATGTGCCTTATCTAACAAAAAAACATACTCCGATGGTATATCGATTGCCCCCCTCACGGACATTGCTGCCGCCGTGCCCCACAGCGACGCTGGTGAGGGGGGCACACCCCGGAGCTGCGTGCCGGGTGCCTGCGCCAGCCACCACGCTTCCACAACCGTAGGAGGGCCCAAAGCAACACCTAGCGGCATTGCTACCCCCCAAGTACACCGTCCCATCTAACCGGGCCCTCATACATGCGGGGCGGTATGGTGCCATGTCTGAAGAGGCGGGACGGGGGCCCTGGGGGGATAGCAATACCACCGGAGCGTCGCACCGGGCCCTCATACATGCGGGGTGGTGTGGTGCCATGTCCAAAGAGGCGGCGCACATCTCCGCGGTGTGCCCCCCCCCACGGACGGCGGCGCCGCCGACACCTGGAGGGGGGAAACGGACGCGTCGGGTCTACACGGAGGGGATCTTGCTGTGGGTCTGGCCCGGATGTTGCTCCAAAGTGTTCCTATGGGCTGACCTAACACAACCGGGTGGAGAGTTCCACTGGTCAAAGCCCGTCCGTGTAAAGTCAAAGGGCTAGATCTCGTGGTCTAACGCTACATGGTTAGGCGAGACGGGGGCCCTGGGGGATAGCAATGCCACCGGAGCGTCGCACCGGGCCCTCATATATACATGCAGGGTGGTGTGGTGCCATGTCCGAAGAGGCGACACGCGTCTCCGGGGTGTTACCAAATTGGTGTTATGGGAAAGACGAGTCCTGGGTGGCATTGGTGGATCTTTGGTGTGATGAGGCTGGAGCCTGGGCGGCTATGAGAGTCAAAAACAAGGCTAACCGAGGGAAGGAGGGAGTACATGCTCAGGGAAACCGAAACCACTATCTCCACAAGGCAGTTAATGTATGACTAACCCCATTAAACATTCTTCTTCTTCTATTTACCATTACTTTCTTATGTATGATTAACCTCTGTTTGGTGGTGCAGGAGGAGAAACTGAAGCGGCCGCTCTCACACATGTAGGCGTGGGAGATCGCCCATACGCGGAAGGACCCCAAGCCTGGCGAGCCCAAGTACTACGGCAAGAAGACCGCACATAGGAAGAAGGCCTACTCCGATGGGTATCTGGCGTTACATCCTGACACACCTGACCCATTGCGGCGGATCTGGACGAAAGGATGGTGGTCGGCATGGGGCCGAAGGAGCACAGTTGGGAGGCGGTTCTCGATGCTGTGATCACTCCTACTATCTCCTACACACAGCTCCGTCGGATCGACCCGGCCCTGAGCCAGCACACGAGCACGCCCATGAGCAGTGCACCGTCACTGTCCCTCTTTCAGGAGCAGCAAACTGTAAGTATTTTCCCTTTTATCTTCATTGCTCACTTTATTTTCCGCATTTAGTAGTTTTATGAGTTTCATCATGTCATATTGTAGGCCTACATGGAGTACACATGCCAGGAGACCATGGCGTGGCACGACCGCCTTCATGCATACCATCAGCAGAGGGATCGCCAGATGCAGCACACTTTTCAGGAAATGGCGGCCGGCAGGTGTCCTCAATGGCCATCAGCAGAGGGTCCTCCAGCACAACCAACGTTGCTGACCTTTGAGGAGTTTGTGGCACAGAACGCTGGCCCCTAGCCAGTTAGTTCATCCCCAATCTATTCACTCAAAGCATATCATGCCTTTCAACATAGTCATATATCCCGTTAATATGTCTTTTCAACATCCAGGGAACCGGTGGATCAACCGTTGGCGGTGGTCTTCGCATCACTCCCGAGTCACGGAGCCCGACCACTCCGATCCATGGAGGCGGAGGTGGAGGCGGTCTTGGCGGTAGCGCTGCCGCTAGCAGTGACGACCTGGGCTTCAGCGGTCTTGGCGGCGACGACCTCCGCGGTGCTCGACGTCCTGGCGCTTAAGCCTTTTGGTTACTTGTGTGCTTATGCTTATGTATCATTAGATGACTTGTATGTGGTGATGATGATAAACTTGTGGTCTTTGATGGTCCTTTAGATGACTTGCGTGCTTCTTTATATGCTTATGCTTATCTTTATGTTGATTATGATGATGCTTATGCATATATTGTTGTGATGGTGACGAATGATACTTAGATGTGTTCTATATGTCTATTTCCATCATATATATCTGCTGATATGTGCTGTATATCTGAATTGAATTGATTTGAAAACAAACAGAAAAAAAAAAATCAAATACAAACTATGCCGACGGCTAGGCCGTCGGCATACGGCTGGCCTGAGCGCCCAGTTGCTGACGCGTGGCATCTATGCCGACGGCCTAGCCATCGGCATAGATTTAAACTAAGCCGACGGCCAGGCCATCGGCATAGATGCCACGTGTCAGCAACTGGGCGCTCCTTGGGTAAGCCTATGCCGACGGCCTCGCCGTCGGCATAGATTTAAACTAAGCCGACGGCTAGGCCGACGGCATAGATGAGCCACGTGGCAAGCAGCGGTTGGTCGTCACTTGACGACGGCCGCCGTTAGACGGGAACGTTGCCGACGGCCAGGGCCGTCGGCATAGATGTACGGACACCGTCGGGATAGATCCTATGCCGACGGCCTTTCTGTGTCGACGGCCTCCCGAGCTACGCCGACGGATATGTTGCCGACGGCCCTATGCCGACGGGGGCCGTCGGCATAGGCATGTCCCGACGGCATTGGCTATGCCGACGGCCCTCGCCGTCGGCGTAGGGTGCGATTCCGGTAGTGTTGGCACTGTAGTGCTTCGTTTTTTACTTTCTCTTTTAATTATTTTTAGAAAAAACAAGAAAATGAACATTTTTTGGAACTTTCAAACATCTTTTGAAATGTCAAGATCTTTAAAATTTTGAACATTTCTTGAATTTTTCAAATATTAAAAAAAACTTGTTTTCAATTTGGAACATTTAAAAAATGAATAATTTGGAAATTGCAAACAAATTTCTAAAGTATTTGAACATTTTTAAAAGTTCCAAATAATAAAAAAATCTAAACATACCTGAAAATAGAAAAATAGAAAGCATGTAAAGAGAAAAGGGGCCGGACTAATATATTTGCTGGTCAAAAACCTCGTAGAAAGTTCTCAAAATCAGATAGTACAATGATGTCTACTACACAACCTTTTTTCTTGTAGACGTTGTTGGGCCTCCAAGTGCAGAGGTTTGTAGGACAGTAGCAAATTTCCCTCAAGTGGATGACCTAAGGTTTATCAATCCGTGGGAGGCGTAGGATGAAGATGGTCTCCCGTCAAACAACGCTGCAACCAAATAACAAAGAGTCTCTTGTGTCCCCAACACACCAAATACAATGGTAAATTGTATAGATGCACTAGTTCGGCGAAGATGGTGATACAAATGTAATATGGATGGTAGATATAGGTTTTTGTAATCTGAAAATATAAAAACAGCAAAGTAGCAAGTGATAAAAGTGAGCGTACACGGTATTGCAATGCGAGGAAACAAGGCCTAGGGTTCATACTTTCACTAGTGCAAGTTCTCTCAACAATAATAACGTAACTGGATCATATAACTATCCCTCAACATGCAACAAAGAGTCACTCCAAAGTCACTAATAGTGGAGAACAAACGAAGAGATTATTGTAGGGTACGAAACCACCTCAAAGTTATCCTTTCTGATCGATCTATTCAAGAGTCCGTAGTAAAATAACACGAAGCTATTCTTTCCGTTCGATCTATCCTAGAGTTCATACTAGAATAACACCTTAAGACACAAATTAATCAAAACCTTAATGTCACCTAGATACTCCAATGTCACCTCAAGTATCCGTGGGTATGATTATTCGATATGCATCACACAATCTCAGATTCATCTATTCGGCCAACACAAAGAACTTCAAAGAGTGCCCCAAAGTTTCTACCGGAGAGTCAAGACGAAAACGTGTGCCAACCCCTATGCATAAGTTCACAAGGTCACTAAACCCGCAAGTTGATTACCAAAACATACATCAAGTAGATCACGTGAATATCCATTGTCACCACAGATAAGCACATGCAAGACATACATCAAGTGTTCTTAAATCCTTAAAGATTCAATCCGATAAGATAACTTTAAAGGAAAAACTCAATCCATTACAAGAGAGTAGAGGGGGAGAAACATCATAAGATCCAACTATAATAGCAAAGCTCGCGATACATCAAGATCGTGCCATATCAAGAACACGAGAGAGAGAGAGAGAGAGATCAAACACATAGCTACTGGTACATACCCTCAGCCCCGAGGGTGAACTACTCCCTCCTTGTCATGGAGAGCGCCGGGATGATGAAGATGGCCACCGGTGATGGATCCCCCCTCCGGCAGGGTGCCGAAACAGGGTCCCGATTGGTTTTTGGTGGCTATAGAGGCTTGCGGCGGCGGAACTCCCGATCTAGGTTTCTTTTCGGGGGTTTCTGTATTTATAGGAATTTTTGGCATCCATCGGTCTAACGTTAGGGGGGTCTCCGAGTCGTCCACAAGATATGGGGGCGCGCCCTCCACCGTCGTGGATGGCTCGGCACTCTTCTGGCCCAACTATTTTACTCCGGGGCTTCTTTTGGTCCATAAAAAATCATCAAAAATTGGCACGTCAATTGGACTCCGTTTGGTATTCCTTTTCTGTAAAACTCAAAAACAAGGAAAAAACAGAAACTGGCACTGGGCTCTAGGTTAATAGTTTAGTCCCAAAAATCATATAAAATAACATATAAATGCATATAAAACATTATAGATGGATAATATAATAGCATGTAACAATCTTGCTATGAGATGGGCTGGCCGAATAGATATCACTACGTTAATCTTCATGTGCGTTTGAGCGACAATTCAAGAACCCCTAAAAAAGACAATTCGAGAGAGAGACTGTCAAATGGGAAATCACAAAAGATAGGAAGCAACTAATCGGAGGGTGCTTTCCTGACGCGATCCACTATTGTCACTTATCACGCGCCACATTGCTTCCACACTAGAACAATTCTCTTTTGTTTCTTCTGGATTTTTTTTTTCTGTTTTCTTGGGTTTTTTATGTGTTTCCCTTAGGTTTTACCCAGTTCCTCGTCGGGGGTTTTCGTGCATACTTGTGCTCTCGCGTGGAGCATATTGTTTCACGCAAGAGCACAATTTGTACATCACATCTTAGAGCACAGGGTTAGTACTAGGTGAAACCATGGGTTAGTTTACATCAAAAGCATGAAGTGTGCTTCACACGGGAGTATTGTTGTGCTTCATGTTCTAAGCACAGGTGTGCTTCTCATGTGCTTCACGCGAAGCACAACTTACTTCACTTGGGAAGCATAGGTGTGTTTCCACGGGAGTATATGTGTGATTTATCGCAAGAGTATAGTTGTGCTTTAGCTTTGTAAAAAGCACATGTTATTTCTAAAGAAGTTCTCAAAACCTATCAAAGAGATATTACAAAGACCCCCCTCCCCCCCAAAAAAATTTCTTGGCAGGCGGCTGAGAAAAAAATGCTCCACTTGTCCCCATCAGACAACTTTAGGAATTGGGATGACTCATACAAAGGTACCTCTAATTAAGCATAGATTTCATGAATAGATTGAGCAGTCGTTCTTTATACAAATAGTTCAACTCGACAGCTGAACCGACCAAACTTTTCCCCAATTATTGCCAACTACGTACTGAAATAGCTAGTTCAACTATATATACTAGCTAATTTGAAGTACGTTATACAGTTCCACCACATCTATAGTCAGATGAACTGAACAAAATAGCCCCAAAATACTACTACTACAGAGGGGCTTTGTACTACATCCGGCAGCCTCTCCTCTGCCGAGCGCGCTCAGTAAGAGGCAGAGGAGGAGGAGCCTACCGACGAGCTGGACAACTGCTATACGGTGCCTGCCGCTGCTGCACCTTCAGCGACGCTCAGCTTGAATGCCCTCTGCTGCTCCAGATGACCCCTCTCGAAGCGATGATTCTCCTTGTAGATCTCCTGATTCCTCGCCTCTGAGGCAGCGTGTGCCGCGGCCATGGCAGCGGTAAGGCTCTTTGCATGCTCGACGAGGCGCTCCTCCTCCTCCCGCAGGAACTCGGTGTAGCGCGCAAGGTGGCTGACGGACGTGCAGGCCTCCACCTCCGTCTGCCGCCTTCGGGTAGCGGTGGCGGAGCGGGTGATTACCCCGGCGGTCGACGGTGGGCTGGCGGCCATGACGACCGACGATGGGGTGGCGGCCACGACCAGCACCTCCCGCCTTCGGGCCGCGGTGGCGGAGCGTGTGATGGCCATGGTGGCCAGCAGTGGGGTGGCGGCCACGACGGCCACCTGCCGCCTTCGGGCTGCTGCGGCGGAGCGGGCGATTGCCCTGGCTTTCGACGGTGGTGTGGCGGCAATGGCGGCTAGCAACAGCTACCGACAGCAGCGGCGGCGGAGCGTGTGGTGGGTGTTCCGCGCACACTCAACAGGGATGCCACGCGCACTACACTACGCCGGGGAGTGCGCCACCGCCGCGGTGTAGCCTCCTAGCTGGACCTGTCCTCTGATGACGGCGGAGTGGCTGAGCGACGACGACAGACCGGTGCCATCGGCGATTGTGGGAGAAGCAGACGAGATAAGCTTCAGGGAGGGAGGGGAAAATGCGACGCAGGACTCGCCAGCCGTGAGGTTTTATATAGCAGGCCGGTAACATTGGGATTTTGGGGGATTTTACCAAGTCGGGCGGGAAGCTTGTGCGGGAACCTGTGAGGTTGCGCGGGAACGGGCTTACCTACGATTCATTGGCGCCACTTTGAGCCACCCTTTGGCCAAAAGAACGCCCCTGCGCGCTGCGCAAGCTTGCGCTGTAAGCCGTCTGCGGCAGCGGGGTAACAAGACGTGCGAGAGGAGGACGAAATGCCACGTACACATACAGTTAATAAAAAAATGTTTGCGATTTAATTACCTACTATACCCCGTCCTGGTTTATAAGTAGGATTTAACTAATAAAATATGAATGCGTGTCGTCAAAGATTATATAGTTCGATTCGTATTTGAACATAGTTTCCAATTCTATAATTTTTTAAACATGCATTAACATTTTGTTGATTAAATTTAAGGGCAAAGTATGACATAGAATATAAAGGGGACTATAGACCAAGACGGAGTTAGTAGCACACGGCCGCTCTCTACGCAGCGACGAAACTGTCGGCCGGCTTGTAGGCGACCAGTTCCTGCATGTTCAACTGCCCTATGCATGTGGTTGCTTGCGGTTGAGGCGGCCGCGGCGTGCTCTGCTCGCGTCCCGCCGCGCGCGCTCTGCTCTCCTGTCCCTCCTGGTGGTCTACCCTCGTCCCTCCATGCTCGCTGCTAGTGTTTGGGGCCGGCGCACGATCACACACGTTCGTGTGCATGCGGTTGCGCCGGGTGTGGCGTGACGATGCAATTACCCGCTGCGAAAACTGCCATGCAGGCGCGCCGAGAATCTAGGCCGCCCGGCCCCCATTTATTCATGTGGCCAACGACACAATAAGCACACCCACAATGACACATACAGAGAGGACATCCAGCGGTTCCAATGATGCTCCCCGTGGCTCCAATGGCGCTCCCAGCAGCCGACGACGACAGCGGCGGGCAGTTCACCACGCATCACGTATTGTACACCTATGTGAGGGGGAAGGCCCTCTGGGTGGTGTACACGAACAATCCGGTCTCGGTGGAGAGCTCCGTCCAAACTATGGAGTAGTTCCTTGCCGAGGACAAGTACCAACTGGTCGGCTTTGACCTCGAGTACACCATCGGTCGTGTCGGGCACGATCCGAAGGTTGCCGTCGCCCAGTTGTGCGTGCGACATGACGTCCTCGTCTACCACTACCACCTGGCCACAAGGCCTTGCGAGCGTTTCTCCAGGTTTATCAACAGCTCCAACTAATGTTTCGCTACGGTGGACACCACCAACGATCTAAAAGCGCTCAAGGTTTCGGGCTTGAAATGCCGAAATCTTGTCAACATCCAAGACCACTAGAAGGTCTGGGGCAGCGACAACAACAAACTGAACTCCCTGGTTGACCTCGCCTCAGCCATCATCGACCCCAACTACGTGAAGATGAAGGATGCGAGCAAGAAGGACAAGAACGCCTGGCACAGTGTTTGGCATGAGAGACTAGATGAACAACACGTCAAGTACGCAGCCAAGGACGCGTACACAAGTTGCGAGATGTGTAGGCGGGTCGTTCACATGAGGAAGTGTCTTCTTCCTGCCCCAGACGAGGGATTGAGCCACAAAGCAGTGGTGGGAGCGTCACAAGAAGTAGGTGACTAGACGATCGTTTCTCTTACTTTAGAATGCATGCAATTGTTTATTGAGGTGTGTGCGAATGATCTGTATAGTCACTTATGTAATTAGATGTTTATTTCAGTTTTATATATACATGTTATTCTTCTGTAGACAGAGCAAATCACATGGCTTATTAGCAGCAATCGTCTGTGTTATTATTGGTCTTCGCACACATTTCTGATTACGGACCTGTTTGCCGCGTATCACACACATCTTGTTCAGTTGAACCGTTTTCATTGTGTTGCCTAATCATACATAGTTCATCCTAGTGAACTGTATGCCATATCACTAGTAGAAAAAGGGCCTATTGTCCCGGTTCGTAAGGCCCATTTTGTCCCGGTTTTTGAACCGGGACTAAAGGGTCGTTACTAATGCCCTAGGCATTTAGTCCCGGTTCTTACACAAACCGGGACAGATGGGCCTCCACGTGGCCGGTGCAGCGAGCCCAGGCAGGAGGTCCTTTAGTCCCGGTTGGTGGCACCAACCGGGACCAATAGGCATCCACGCGTCAGCAGCTGGCAGGAGCTGAGGTTTTTGTTTTTTTTTGAAAGGGGGTGGTTTAGGGGGTAATTTAGGGTGTGTAAGCTAGCCAACAGAGAGAAGTGTCCTCTCTTATTTCCGTGCTTGGTTTACCAACGCTACTGCTATGCCTAAACATGGCTTAGATTAAAGTGAAGGCAACATGTGGTGCATGTCGAAAGTAATATTAATCCTAACTTGATCAAGTTTGGATTAGTACTACTTTCGACATGCACCACATGCTTGTTGCCTTCACTTCAATCCAATCCATGTTCATTTCACCCACTGATATATAATAACTCTTCATGGCCGCATCATGCATCATCATAATAATAAGTCCTACTAATCACCATCATACAACTTCTACTCGTTATTAATAACAAGTCATACGATTATCATCCTCATAGTCATCGAACCAACCCTAGTTAATTGTTCTAGGCACATGATCATCAGTATTAGGTAGGACCTAAATATCCTCTTTAAGATAAAATAGCATAAAAGAATATAGACCCTGACTCTCCATTATGAAGAATGGAGATCATCCTGTCTCCAATTCTTGAGCTTCGCTTCCTTTTGCTTCCAAGAACCTCCTTACGACTGTCCATACATTTTTCCATTCCTTGATTTTCATGTCTCCACTTCTTTTAGAAATCTGGTATGGACAGTTGAGATTCGTAGGATGACCTGGACGTATGTTCAAAACATCAAGGAGACCACTCTGATACATCAGATGAGGCACACAATCCTCTGGGATTATCTGTTGTAAAACATAGTAATAACTTCATAGTTAGCAATGATGTACTAGTTCTAGAAGTATGCAAAAGATGCACGGATGTTGTAATAGTAAAAAATCTTACCAGGGTATCTCCATAGTAGTTACCATAGTTCAACACGTGCACTAGTGGCACGTATTGACCATAATGTGGAGGAGTTTTACAATAGATATTGTAATTCTCAAGATCAGCACAAAATCCGACCAGATGAGTTTTCTCCTTATAAGTTAACTCAAAGCCATCGGTGTAGTAGGTTCTGTCTACCATGTTCCGCACATTGTTTGAACAATCAAAATAAGCTGTCAATGGAAATAAGCTGTCAACTATTTTGAAATGAACAATATTAATTAGTTAATAACTATGTTTGAGAAACTCACGTAGCGGTAGAATTGGAGGCGTATCAACAAGGACCCAAATGTCCATATTGTCTTGCTCGATGTCAGGATCACCAAGATCCATGGTGACAAGCATACCCTCATCAAAATCATACATCTTGCAAAATGCTTCCCAATTTTTGCAATCAAAATGGGTTACACTCTCAAAATTATACAGATTTACTTCAAAATCCATATCATGATGGGTCCTTAGGTGAATTTTCTTTGTTTCCATACTTTCATGGTCTTCAAAACCCATCCTCTCCAAGACATAGCGTCTTGCATGGCATGGGATAAGCTAGTCGAATTGTAAAAGATGAAAATTACACATTGAAATACTTGAAGTCGTGCTTAATTACGAAAAAATAACACTTCTCGTCGTTGCGTACCGTTTCAACATCGAAGGTATCCTCCAGCTTAATGCTGAAGCGCCGATCTTCGTCTAGGTGAGGCCCGTCGCACAGACCTCAGTCGTCGTGGCACCAGTCGCACTCCCCTGGGAGACTTCCGTCGTCCGAGTACGACATTTCCTATGTTCATAATTTGAATATTAAACTTGTACAATTAAATATATGTACTAAAAAACCTAAATTAGATCATATTATTCAACATGGGTTGACTATCGGTCTGTCGAGTCTTTTCTTGAAAACACTCATCTCACGTGGTGTACATATTCGACCGTCGGTGATGGTAGCTCCTCCTTTAATCCCCGAGTGCATTACACCAAGTTGTCTAGCACACGGGAATGAAGGATAAGCTACCGCCACGACAACAGTCGGGATTCTTCGTCCTCTCATATATATATGGTGGAGACTCTCCCTCACTGATTCCTCTCTGACATTGCGACCGTCGGTGATGGTAGCTCCTCCTTTCGTTCCCGAGTGCATTACACCAAATTGTGTAGCACACGGGAATGAAGGAGAAGCTACCCCCACGACAACAGTCGGGATTTTTCGTCCTCTCATATATGGTGGAGACTCGACAAACTTAAAGTCAACCCAATATATCGTTTAATTATCTTTCTAAAAAATTAATATCGTCCTCTCATATATATAGAACTCGTATTGACATGGAGATTTGGCTGGTCTCACCTCGAGGTCGGAGGGGGTTCGATGACGGGGACGACGACGGGGATGATGGAGGGCCCCTAGATTTCTGCAAAAACATAAACCCTATAAGCTATCAACTAATCAAATGCATACGCCTTGCATAGTGCTCTGCAATTTTAGCATTCAAAGTAGGAGTACTTTTCCAATTTGAGCATTCAATAAGCAAAACTAAATCGTAAAATAAAGTAGTATTCAAATTAGAATGCATTCAATTATAAGCAAAACTACATCATCTCTTGCGTCCGTACATCGTCGAATATTATCACTAATACACCTCGAATACTATCATACATAAGTCTCTAATACAGCTAGAACCGTAGCGCCCGACGGGTATCGGCGTGGGCCGTGGACACCCAAATAGAAGGAACCATCACAGGATCATTGCTCCAGTGAGATCCCTGAAGAACCTGCCAGGTATTGTCGGACCTGCCCTCCAACGCAACCATGTACCGACGGACGTGCTTGTCCTCCTCGCTGACACGGTGACGCACCACCTCCGCGGTGTCCGGAAGCCTCGGCACCGTCACTGGCCCACGCGAGCGCCACCAAACAAGGATCGGGTCAACGACGGGCTGGCTCCTCACCAACCTATGCCCCCCGGAAGGTAGCACCTCCCAATACCAGCCCGGCGGAGCCCAGTCCCGGACATGGCCACTCTGATCAAGCCAGCCTCCTCTGCCGAGTCGACGATGAGGATGCGGGATAGGCATCGTCAACGTCGATGCGGGAATAATTACTTGAACTAAAAAAACAACAAGTTCTATTAATTTTCTTGCTAAAAATAAACTACTTCTATGTATAGTAAAATAAAGTAGTTTTCTTAAATAAACTAGTTCAACTACTACTAAGCACTTAATTACTATAAATAAAGTAATGTAGTACTTACTAAAAATAAGCATCTCTACAATCAGTGTCTATTCCAAAGGATTGGAAGGCTGCAAAGCTGGATCCCTGGTGGAAAGAAAGACGCAATGAAGGAGGAGCTTGGTGCACTTCAAAAGAACAAGACGTGGTATCTCCAAATTGATATTTCCTCACGTAAGCAATAAAATGTGAAACCAATTAATATTCATCATGAAACTTCAGACACTGATGATTGTGAGGTTCTGGAACAGAGACGACTTCCCGAGCCCATACGTGTTTCCGTGGGTCAATTGAATTTGAAAAAAAAACTTCTTTCTATTTTGGATAATTTCTTTTTCAATAGAGAGCTAGCTGCTTCTCCCCGAAATGCGTTGAGGCACACCAGTTGACTGGACATCTAGGGGTAAAGCACTGTTTCGGTGCCAACGCGGTTAGTATAAGTCGATCGGCTGCCGCCGGTTGAGTGATAGGCCTACCTAAATGCTCCCGGCCTTTTCTTTGGTCTAAAGGACCTAAACTACTCACTTGACGTCTACGAATATCCAATTTTTTACACCTAATACTCCATAGATAGTCCGAATTGGATAGCAGCAATAGTAAAATAAAGTAGTTTTATTAAATCAACTAGTTCAACTACTAAGCACTTACTATAAATAAAATAAAGTAGTACTTACTAAAAATAAACTACTTCTATATATAGTAAAATAAGGTAATTTTATTAAATCAACTAGTTCAACTACTAATTAAGCACTTACTATAAATAAAGTAGTTTTATTAAATCAACTAGTTCAACTACTAATTAAGCACTTACTATAAATAAACTAGTTTAACTAGTTCAACTACTAATTAACCACCTCCACGGGGTACAGAAGAAGAAAAAAAGAGGAGTAGAAGAAAGGATTGATAGAGGAGAAGATCGAACAAAAAAAAGAAGAAAAAAAAGAGGAGAAGAAGAAAAAAATAGAATTTTTTTTCTTTTTTTTCCTCTTCTTATTTATTTCTCCTCTTTTTTCCTCTTCTTCCTATCCTCTTCTTCTCCTTCGTCTTCCTCTCCTTCTTTTTCTTCTTCTTCTTCCATCTTTCCTTCTTCATCTTTTCTTCCTTTTCCTTATTTTACTATTTCCTCTACACTAACCTAAAATGCACTAACCTAAAATCGATATCTACTAACAACCTAAATAAAAAATTAATACATATATGAAAAAAACATATATAAACAAAAAAAATGCTATGAACATTATATTCATACATACATAGCCACATCCATTCATCATATATACTACCACATACATATATACATTATATATATGAAAAAAATGCAATGAACAAAAAATAATACAAATTATATGAAAAAAATGTACAGAGCCCTGACGGTGGCTCGCATCGGGGGCGGCCTGCGAGGG
>NC_057814.1:17784822-17785546 GCF_018294505.1 Triticum aestivum | reverse complement strand
GTCGATGAGCACGGCGTCGTCCGTCGGGGGGGGGGGAACTGGCCAGGAAAACTGAAAATTTTCACAGGTGTTTCTTATATAGTCGAAGCATTGGTCCCGGTTCGTGGCACCAACCGGGACCAATGCTATACTTTAGCCTCGGTTGGTGCCACCAACCGGAACTAAAGGTCTCTTTTCAGCAGCCCAAAGGGCAGGAAGCAGAGGCCTTTCGTCCCGGTTTGTGGTACCAACCGGGACTAAATTGTAGCATTGGTACCGGTTGGTACCACGAACCGGTACCAATGGGCCCCTTTAGTCTCGGTCGGTGCCACCAACAGGGACCAAAGGCCTTCCACAGCGGCGTGGTGGTGGGAGTTTGGTCCCACCTCGCTAGTTGAGAGGGGCGCGCAGTGGTTTATAAGCCCCACTGCCGCACCCCTCTCGAACTCCTCTCCATTGCAGGCTTACGTGCCTAATTGTCACTGCTATGTCTGATGGACCTACTGGGCCTTCTGCGGGCCTGAATCCTGGCCCATGGATGGGTTTCTAGTCGTATTCAGGCCGTGGTGGCCCAGTAGGCGGCAATTTTTTTTATTTTCCCTAGTTTTTTTGTTTTCTTTTTTCCTTTATTTATTTTGTTTTGTTTCTACTTACAACAAAATACTTATTTGTTTTATTTTATTTTGTTTCTAATTACTTATTTATTTCATTTTATGATAATTCTTTTTTGCTTTATTTATTTTAT